>NC_069000.1:11590393-11592100 GCF_001194135.2 Octopus bimaculoides
ATATATATATATATATACATATATACATTTACATATATGTATATATACATATATATATACATATACATATTTATATACATATATACGTATATATATAGATATCTATATATATAATTATATTCATATATATATATATATATATATATATATACACATACATATCTGTACTTATATTTATACACACACACATACAGATATATGTATATACACATATACATATGCGTGTGTTATATAAATATTTGTTATATGTGTAACTATGTTATGTAAATATTTGTAATGTATTTATAAGATATGTGTGTGCATGCGAAGGATCAAACACACACACAGACACGCAAATATGTATGCAAACACACACGCGCGTGCGCATGCACACGCACATATTCATAAACATGACGTCAATCAGGTTATAGAAACTAGTGAGTTACTACCACTGATGAGGTTGGTAAGTACTGAAATGAGTGACCACTGTGGGGAAACCCAAGGGATGCAAATCCACCTGCTGCTACTTTAGATGTACTGTTTCTAAGTATTGTATAATTTGGTTAATGAGGTGAATATATGCTGGCCTGAAATATTTATATGGAGTGTTTGCCGAATGCCACTTGGTAAGAGAACCATTCCTGCAAACCTCGTTTTCATTTAGGTTAAGCTAAATACAAGTCTTATCGAAATGCAAAATTGAATTTCTACAATGTTAATAAAGATTCATGTCCTGGAAACAAGACATCTAACGCCTGGATACGATAGCATACGAGAGGCAACATCATTGGAACCATCAAGGAGAAACAAATATAGACAGGCTAGCTACATCGTATCAATGAAGAACGGTAGATGCACTATCAAGCTGACGGATTAGACAAGACAATGGAGGAGATCAAGAGCCCCACCAAACACAAGATGGCAAGATGATCTCGCCCTATATCTAGAGCTTATAAGGCCACGACTGGCTAGAGAGAGACAGTGGTGAAAGGAGTCCAGGAGTGGTTCCTCCCTTAGGAGTGATAAAAGCCGCCGCTTCTGGAGTTGGTTTTGGTCTTCTTAACGGGCATGGTGCTGTTTAGCGAGAAGTTAGCCCTGATGGAGCTCACCTAGGTTCTAACGCATTCCAGCTATGATCATCTCAAAATCTTTCAGGCATACAGTGCCTTGGACAATTCCATCAATTGTGATTGAGTTACCTTTTAAAAAATTGAAGATTTATTTGTCACTAGCAGACCAGACCGCACTGCCAGGCTGGAGTCTCTCTCTCCCTCTCTCTTTCTCTCTATCTCTAATATATATATAATAACGGTATTACCATATTATCATTAGTTAGGTACATATGCACTGCATACGTTAAGGAGTAACTAGTTAACTTTTAATAACGTAACGATGATACGGATGATCACACGTCAAATCGACGCGGTAAACTGGCTTCCAAAATAAAAGAGGAAAACACTTTACATACGTCACTAATGCTAACGCTTAAGGTATGTACATGCATTATGCCATCACATACTCCACAAATAATATGGCTTGGGGCCCAACTAAGTATTCATCGCCAGCATTAACACCAGAAGCAGAAGCACAAATGGAAACGGCAGCGGCAGCGGCAGCAACATCACCAGCAGCAGCAGCAGCGGCAGCAGCAGCGGCAGCAGCGGCAGCAACATATATATGATTGTGTGTGTATGTATAAATATATGTATGTATATATATATATATACA
>NC_069000.1:11595002-11595363 GCF_001194135.2 Octopus bimaculoides
TCGTCGTCGTCGTCGTCGTCGTCGCCTTCATCATCATCATCATCATCATCATCATCATCATCATCATCATCATCATCATCTCAATATCACCACCATCACCGCAACTATCGTCATCATCACCATGACTCCTCACCTCACACACACACACACACACACACACGTGCTGACCCCCATCTTCCAACCATCCTGAACGACATCTACCCACAATCACCATCAACATCAACATCAACATCAACAACAACAATGACGACAATATATTGACATCGTCACTCAATCAAAACGATTATTTGCCGATCAAGTATTTTGTCTCACAGACACCCCCACCACCGCCACCACCGCCACCACCGCCACCACAACCACC
>NC_069000.1:11597138-11597803 GCF_001194135.2 Octopus bimaculoides
ATATATATATATATGTATATATATATATATATGTATAGAGAGAGAGAGGGGGGAAAGAGTGATGCACCTATATGCATCTCTGTTAGATAACTAACTCTCTCTCCCTATATCTCTTTCGCTTCCTTTCTCTATCAGTCCATATGCTCGCACGCGAGCATTTGTGCGTGCGCGTGCGTATGTGTGTGTACCTGAATAAACGGGAGGTAACTACGTGTGAAACTTCCAGTGCATCATCAATCGCACGACAGAAAGAAAAAAACCATACTAAAACGTCCTTTCACGAGGAGGATAATGAAACAACGCCAACTACAATTATACGAACAGAAAGGGATAGAAAGAGAATATAATAATGGCAAAAACAAAACAACAACAACTGTAATAATAATAATAATAATAATAATAATAATAATAATAATAATAATAATGATAATAATAATAATAATGGAAGCGCATGAAATGAACTGAAAAAACTTGAGGCTCTTTATTAACAATAGTGAATATTGCTAAGAGGACAACAACAACAAAATCGTGAACAATAATTTTATAATACACTACAACGAATAGGATTGCTTTTTCCCCCCCTCCCGTTTTTACTTTTCTTTTTCGTTTTCTTTTTTTCTTGCTTATAACAAAAGCCACGACAACACCGTTACGAAGAAGAAGAC
>NC_069000.1:11598938-11599722 GCF_001194135.2 Octopus bimaculoides
TATATATATATATATATATATATATATATATATGTATGTATCTATACACACATATACATAATATATATAATTTTTTGTTTAAGGATGGCATTTATTCTATCGGTTATTTTGGCCGAACCGCTAAGATACGAGGGCCTTAACACACCAACACCGGTTGTCAAGCAGCGGTGTATATATATATGTGTATGTGTGTGTATACGTATGTATATATATAAATAATATATATATATATATATATAGATATGTATGTATATATGCTCACGCATACACTCACACACACACACATTTATATATGACATGTATATATAATATGTATATGTGTGTATAGATACATAGTTATGTATACACATATTCGGAGAAAGTTATAACAGAGGTAGCGAGAGAGGTAGAAAATAGATAGGTAAATATATATATATATATATATATGTGTGTGTGTGTATACATATATGTGCACATTCAAATACACAAATATATATGTGTGCCATAAATATCGCCATCCGTTTAGAGAAAAAATTTGTAGTTTAGAATCAGTAGTTCTTTGACTGCTATTTCTAAATTTCCAGTATGTTGGAGAAGCAACTCAATGCTAATCCCTGTATATTTATGATGATAAATGGTTTTACCGATAAAGGTTTTTTCATACTGAACTACTTGGCAAAATTGTTAATTGTTAATTCTATTATTAATTGACGATTCCCTGCCCTTATTCTTGTATATTTTATATTTGATATCTCTAAGTTAGATGGTTAAACCGTAATCCCTCCACACGGGACTTCTTTTCATA
>NC_069000.1:11603419-11607916 GCF_001194135.2 Octopus bimaculoides
TATATATATATATATATATATATATATATATATGTATATATTTTACTTTCTCTCTTCCTCAGTCTCAATATCTCTCTCTATAATTATCATTGTTTTCACTAACTTTTCTACTCCCCACTCTCTTTCTTTCTTTCATTACCTACTTCTTAATTTAAATCCATCCGATCTATAACACCTCTCTTACTTCGTCTCGCTCATACACACTGTCTCATCTCATCACCCTTATATTTATTGTGTCTCTTCTTGGTTTTATAACCATTGTACGTTCGTCCCAATCTCTTCTTTTCACACTCTCTTCATTCTTCCAAGAATACATTTCCAGAGCCATCACACTCAATTATCTGACCTCTGCCATCCTCTCGTACTGAAATATCTTCAGGCAGTAAAACTTCGTTTACCATGCACGCCCATTGCGACTATCAGTTTCAGTATCATTCTAAAGTGGTCGTCTGCTGCTCTCCTTTTGTTCTGAAGTGATCGTCTGTTTTTGTTGTTTATTCAATCTCAGGATAAACTTCTTTATTCACATTGCTCAAAAATACCCCCTCCCCTGTTTACAGCAGCGAACAAGGGAGATGCCCCGTGATTGGGTGACATGTTAGAAATAACAACCAAATCTGCCTCAAGACATGAGTCGACAGGAAGCCTCTAGTTGGTGACAAAACTGCAAGAAATAATCTCATTAAATAACACAATGTTGTGTTATGAAAATGGACATATTAGATAATGTACATTTTTTGAGAATTAACAAAAACAGGATGATCCCGGTTGGAATTCGTTATTTGATCGCTGGTCCGTTCGATCAGATACGATCTGAAAATCTTCCCATCAATGAAAGAAACTAAATTTTCAGTACGAAACTATTTGCAAATATTGAGTAATTTTATCTCGAAAATATATTAAAAAATGAAACTTTAATTCTTCAAATACATTGAGAAAAAATTTGTCGATTCATAATTATTTTACTATTAAAATGATATGAGAAAATAAAATATTCCATGTTTTCTTTCCGTTGCAAATGCATACAGAACAGCTTAATCATAACATATTTACATATTTGTGCGTATCATTTATAAATATATGTGCAATTATAATTGCATGTGAGTGTTTATTAAGTGATAGTATAATGTTGATTGAGTGTTTATTCGATTGAAGGTACTTGTGCATGGGACTTTGTTGTTTAGCTGTCCATCTACTCTGACCAAGCAGACTCGTGATCAAAGACCATGCGCATCTGGCAATTTATTTGGCTTATCTAAGACTAGACATTCTAATATGCGTTCTTCGTATTTCTAGGACGGCAGAGCAGTTGTATCGGATGAGATATGCGGGTTGTGAGGACCGCAGAAGACATCCACGTTACATACGTGCGTTTGCTGTTGTCAAGGTAAGATACGTTTAAAGAAAGAAGATCGCAAAAACCTACGCTGCACTACTATCATAAACTAAGATTTGAGAGGGTTGTTTGACCAATATTCTAACTGGTCGTGCAATCGTATGGTGTAGTGATTTTCAACCATTGTTTGCCTATCGACCCCTTTGATCCCTATTTTAGACTACTGGGGCCCCGTAACCATGCAAGGAATAAAAATCCTATTATATATTTATAATTAAATATTATTAGCAATTGTATAAGTTGTTAAAATATTTTGTGCATTGTAGAAGTATAACCAATTTATTGCACGTAAATTTTAACAACAAAAATCATATATGGGCTCCTAAGGGTGAGGTTAATTGGACCCCAGTTGAAAACCGTTGGAGTAGTCTTACACTTATGGCTACTGAATGTGAATTGTAATATTTTCAGGTTTGACTGAATGTACCCTCCTATGACGGATTCTGTGTGGATGGGGTTGATTATGCAGTGGTGAAAGGCAGTATGTACGATTAGAATTCGTTCGTTAGCAGGTGTGGCGGAGGGTTTTCTCGATCCGAGAAGGTTTTTCTCCTCCGATTTAATAATTTTTATTTCACATTCTTTTTACATAGCTCTTCATACGACGTATATTTGCTTGAAACATTCGGTAACATTCTCTACATGTGGCCGTTATTGGTTTATATTGATTATGTCCAGGCTACTCTTTTTCATTTGTCTTCTTTGGGGGGATTTCCCCCTTTCTGTATTGCACAGAGTCAACGTTCAAGACAACAGATATTTGTCCCTTGCTTTCTATTCTTTGCAGAAGTATCCACCTCCCTAAGAGTCAAAAGTGTTCCAGCTATTGATGATTACACTTAGATCATCCCTAGTTCGACAAACCTATCATCAAAGACATCGCAACAGTGACCAACCAATCTTTTAATCATTATGCATATCGACCAACAACATTCCAACGTTTTTCCTTCCTTTTATAAAAGTTAACACTTTAGCATTTATATCTGACCCAATATATTCTGCCTATTTTATATTCAAACTGGCTAGATCCTGCCTCTCACACCTATCCTATAATGTCATTCTAAAAACAAGCACTACGATCATCGAAATCTTGAAGCTACAAGATAATCTGTTGTCAATTCAAAACAATGTGAATAAATAAGAATTACATTAAACAGAGTCATTTCAATGCTAAAGGGCAAAAGCAGAATTGAGTGGGTTTTTTTCTATCAGCTTTAATGGCTGGATAAAGGCTTCTTCACTGGATTGTGTAGAGGCTTCAGTCTTTGTTATTTTGTCGTCTTTGTAGTTATATTTGGTATTATCGCTGTCGATTCACGAAAGACATCGCTATTGTGGTTGTTGTTGTTGTTGTTGTTGTTGTTACTTCTGCAGCCATTGTCGTTGTTGCAATGATAGTCGATCCCAACCTTATCATTGTTCAGTTCGTTGATGCTGATGTTGTTGCTGCTGCTGCTGTTGTTATTGTTGTTGTTGTAATTGCTATCATAGTCGGCGAGGCTGTAATTACAGTTGTAAGCTGTTTAGCTGTTAAGTGTAATTTCTACATCCTGCGCACTATGTTAATTTTAATTTCTTTCTCTATCTTCAATTATTCCCAGCCATCTGGCCAAACAGTAAAATATGACCACTACTTAAAAAATAAATAAATAAATAAATAAATGCTGTTGCTGTTGTTATTGTTGTTTTAGTTGTCCAAGCTTTCGTGTTAACTCATTGATGCATAGAATAAAGTTAAATAATACAATCCCTTCATTGTACTTGTCATTGATACGTGGAGGCTTCGAGCCGTACATTACTATTGCTGGTGTTGTTTAGCTACCAAGTCAGTTTTGTTGAACAGACACCTTAATAAAAGCACTCCATCAATGACCATCTCGTCATGTTTTTATAATCGCATACAGCTGCAGGCATGGATTTATGGTGAAGAATTTTCTTGGAAAACACGTTGTTTCGAGTTCGCTCTCTCTCTGTTCGTTATCTTTGCTCTAGCGTTAGGTCGGCCGATGCTTTATGTCTTAAGTTGGTAACGGGGAAACTAAGCAGAATCCCACAGTATATTGGACTGGATTTGATTGCTCATCAAACCACTAAGCATTTCGCACGGTGTGCTAACGATTCTACTAGCTAGCTACCCGTAGTGTATAGGTATACATATACATACATGCATGCATACATGATTACATACATACATATAGACAGACAGTCAGTCAGGCAGACAGACAAACAGCTAGATAGATAGAAAGATAGATAGATAGTCAGTGAGAAGAATAATACTTTACCATCGTTTAAAAAATAAAAGGCAATGCAACTTTACATAATCTAAGTCTGGAAAACGAATGAGGAATAGATTCAAGAACACGGGGTTCAGGAAGTGCAAGTGCAACCCCTATAATATTGTGGGGGCAATGAAAATGCTTTTAAAACCCTGAATTAAACCTAGGTTTGCAACCTCTAGGAAAATTTCATTCCCGTACCTATCAAAAGAGGTGACAGCCACAGATAAAAACGTTTATGATTATCGGTCTGTCCTATTAGAGAAGACTTATGATTAAAATCTAAACGTACCGTTTGATTCTGAGACCAAATAACAACAGCAACAACAACAGCCGGTACAACAAAAGCAACAACACCAACTACTACTACTACAACAGTAACAGCAGTAAGAACAACTACGATAACATCAACTATATCCATTAAGGTAAATAGCAGAAAACAAAGCTAAAATATTTGTAAAAATCTCATATACAGATAAATAACTTTGAACGAATTCTAGAGAAGGTTAGCAAGCCAAGAAAGCATCAAACGATGACCTAAAATATTTTACCTCTTACCAAGTCATAATCACATCCAGATGGAACATTAAGCTGTTGGGTGCATTTCGCTTTTTTGCATCAACCTCTTCATACGAACCTTTCGTCTGATTTTTTGGTGCTGCCATATTGTATACGATGCCTCAAGGTGCTTTTTAAGAATTTGGGCGATACCTCGACAGCTTGGTGTTCAGTTACAGCTTTTCTCTTGGGTTGCGTTTTTTGTGTATTTCGTACGCACGTACATAAGTATATACATGCGAGCACATGTATATATATAATATATAT
>NC_069000.1:11608182-11609853 GCF_001194135.2 Octopus bimaculoides
TATATATATATATATATATATATATATATGTGTGTGTGTGTATATATATAAGTAGATAGATAGCTATAAATATATACATATATATATGTATGTATATACGTTT
Organism: Octopus bimaculoides; assembly: GCF_001194135.2. Taxonomy (NCBI): domain Eukaryota; kingdom Metazoa; phylum Mollusca; class Cephalopoda; order Octopoda; family Octopodidae; genus Octopus; species Octopus bimaculoides. Next base: position 11,608,286 of record NC_069000.1, read on the forward strand.
GTGAAACCTATTTTTATTTTATGGTGAGTTTCTCCATTGTTTTTCACAACAAACTAATAATAATAATAATAATAATAATAATAATAATAATAATAATAATAATAATAATAATAACAACAATAATGATGATGATGATGATGATGATAAAAACAATAATAATTTTCTCGTCAAAACTTCAATCGTATTTATTTCATGAGATTTCCTAGTGTTTACTACAATTGTTCGCATATCATCTGTTATCTGTTGAGGTTGGTCCTGCTACAGCAGCTACTGTTGCTACCGCTGCTACTACTGCAGCAGCTACTGTTGCTACCGCTGCTACCGCTGCTACTACTGCAGCAGCTGCTGGTGCTGCTGCTGGTGCTGCTGTTGGTGAAGATGATCATGATGATGACAATGGCGGTGTCGGTGGTTGGTGATGCATGTGATGTTATTTATGGTGGTTGAGATGATGGCAGTAATGGTGGTAGTGGTGGTGGTGGTGGTGGTGGTGGTGCTGCTGCTGCTGCTTCTGCTGCTACTGATGGTGGAGCTAATGATAATGATGGTGATGATGGTGACGAGGATGAGGATGAGGAGAAGTAGGAGGACGATGATGACTTCGGTGTATTTGAAATAATTTGAACTAATTCGATAATATTTCTGTCTCATTCGTCATTGTCATGTAAACCTACGCATACATACAAAATAGTGAAATTTATCTGAAAATGACGAATAACCTTAATCGATTTCCTTACTTTTTAGTCTTTCATCAGTGATGTCTGCATCATTTGACCAATCCTGAGGACTAAAACGTTGCTACATTCGATTACTAGAAAAATGCTAAATTTCTGATTAGATCAATCAAGAGCATTTACTCCCTCAATCCCCACAGACTTCGCTACTGTAAAAAAAAATTACAAAAATCATAGTTTAGGGAGCTTGAGGGCGTAAAGGTCCCTGGTTTATCTCAGCGAAAATTTAGCATTTTTCTAGTAATCAAATATAGCAACATTTTAGCCGTCAGACATTTTAAATTTCCACAATTTTTAATTTTCACTCCACCCTATTGTCTATGTCTACACATTCACATTGTTTTACTTTCTAAATCCGATGCACAGAGTCTCTGAGACAATTAAGAATCTAAAATTACTGTGTCGTGTCTTTCCTTCTTTTACGCTGATGAAGACATCTTCCACCGATAATATCAACGAAAGCCGAGATACGTATATACAGTTGCAATATGGTTATAATTACTATGACGAAAAATATTCAATGAATTCTCTCCCTTTAAAAAACAAGAATATAAGTATACCAATTGTGTGTGTATGTGTGTGTGTTTGTACATACCAGTTAGATAAATACATATGTATGTATATATATATGTATGTGTGTGTGTGTCTGTATATGTATACATGCACGTATATACACGTATTTGTGAATATATATACATGTGTGTATATGTATAAAGTGGGTTATGTAAGAAACCTAATGTGGAGCTTTCACCTTCAAAATTTATTTATATACATACATACATTCATACAAACATACATGTATATATTTGTGTATGTATATATATATATATATAT
>NC_069000.1:11611532-11614090 GCF_001194135.2 Octopus bimaculoides
ATATATATATATTAGTGCTTTATCCAAGCGTGTTTATCACATACATGCATATACGTGTTCGAAGAGATTATCTGGAAACAATTGGCATACAGACAAGTGTGTTACGACATGTGTACGTACGTACGTATATTCATATATGCATGTATGTGCGTATGTGACTGTCTGTGCTTATGTGTACGTGTGTATCAATGCCCAACGTTGTGGTACATATGTAACACATTTGAAGAGAATTACAGATGTACGCATATATCATATGCATACGTCATATACGTGACACATCTAACATATCCGATTGTATTCGAAGGAATTTTTTCAGTGTCTAACGTAACAATTACGATCAGCTTAGGAAATGACATATGCACAGAATCGCGAACACTCACATATATACACACACTGATACACACATACACATATGCACACATGCGCACAAATAAACGTTCGTACGCGCACATTCATACACATGTAGATATTTAAAAGGGAGAGTAACATGGAGAATGAAATGTTTCTGAAAATATATTAACACGATGTATTTTCGTGGAACAGTTTACCAAAATGCTCAATATTTTGGGGCACAAATATCAGGTATACAACACAAGTAGAGCAATAAGCATAAATTTGAATATACAGACGTGCATAACAGACGGTATTTTCGTATACATAGATAAATAGATAGATAGATAGATAGACAGGCAGAGACATACATACATACATACATACATACATACATACATACATACATACAGCTATATATATGTGTGTGTGTGTGAGTGTGTGTGTGTGTGTGTGTGTGTGTGTGTGTGTGTGTGTGTGCGTGTGCGTGAGTGCTGTTTGCCGTTTGTTATGTTATATATATATATAAATTTTTCTATGCTAAAATTCAGTTGATACATGACAAAAAAAAAAGAACATTTGTTTCTTTCTAATGGACTTATTAAAAGGGTTATTGCTTTGTCCAAGTACGAATCAAATTATTTATTTTTTAATTAAAATTTAAATGTTTCGTGACTTTCTGTCATGAATCATTTGCATTTTAATTAAAAAATAACATGTATGCTTGTCCGTGTGTGAATGTCCATGTATGCGTGTGTATGTGTGTGTGTCGCCATAGCGTAAAAATAAAGTATTCTACAGAATTCCTATGTGTTCTATACAATACCTTAAACTAATACAAAGACAGTGTAGTCATCACAGTACCTTAGTATCCTAAAGGGTGTGTAGCATTCTTTGGCGAATTTTATTCTGACATTCTTTTGTTTACTTATGGATTTACTGAATGCCTTTATATTCTGTAGAATGTTTACTTGTTTTCAGATAAAGTATTATACGATAAACAATAAATGGTAAACGTTTTGTAAACGAACGGGTATATGTGCAACCTAAATATTTATAAAATACAACAAACGTTGCTAGCCTTGCGCTAAAATTTAAAGTCAATATACAACAAATGTGTGAAGGCGCATGGTTTAGTGGTTATCGTGTCCAGCTCACGATCATATGAGATACATAGACGGAGAAGACGATGTGTAGAGAAGCGATCGAAAACTTCCAGCTTCTGGAGATCAGCAACGTGCATTTTGTGTATTGCAGAAATATAACCAACTTACTGCAAATAAGTTCTAACAACAAAATCTTATATGGACCCCCGAGGGCCATATGGACCAGGGTCCATGTGGCCCCCATAAGAACCACTGGTCTAATCTCTTAAACAGAGGGCTCTAGCAATGCCACAATACAATAAATGCAGCATTGAAAAACATATAAGAGAAACGATATATGAGGACATATGTGTATACAATTTTATGTCTATGTATTCGTGTGCATGTATGCGTATGTAATCGTGTGGGCGTATATGTGGGTAAATGTGTGAGTGTATGTGTGTGTTGGGAGTCACCTCATCTTCATGTACGAATGCATTTGTTTGTATTTGAGTGTTTGAATCTTTGTGTGTTGTACATTTGTTTCTCTGCGTATCTATGCGTCGTCATGTGTTTCTACGTTTATGCTCGCCTGTATATGTCAGCGTGCGTGTATATGTGTGTGTATTGAGCAAGCTATTGTCAGAGCTTCTACTAATCTTGTTTTAATAAGGCCAGCGTGAATTAAGGAAGAAATTGGATTTTTTTTTTCTGTAAAGAAAGAATAATATGGAAAAGAATAAGAAAAGGTGAAAAAAGGTCAGGCATAGAAAATGAATGGAAACAAAAAAACCGAGTGTTAGAAAGGAGAAAGAAATTGAAATGGTAAGAGGGATACTGATAATGATGATGATGATGATGATGATGTGTGTGTGTGTGTGAATGCGTATGTTTGTGTCTGTGTTTATGTGTGATGTTTGAAGTAGACTCAATAAAATATGCTTTAATACACGAATTCACATAAAGAATCTTGCAAACGAAAAAATACATTAAAAAAAAAACAATTTAAATGCATAATGCAAACTTATTTTAGAAGTGTGCTGTGCATGATATCACTAATACACACATATCACAGGTAGAGAGCCGTGTGAATATAAGTATGCATATGTAATATATATATATATATATATATATATATATATA
>NC_069000.1:11614421-11617087 GCF_001194135.2 Octopus bimaculoides
ATATATATACATACACACATACATATATATATATATATATATATATATATATAATGGGCTCCCACACAGTAGTCGTGTACCAAATCCATTCATAAGGCATTAATTGGTGATTTGTTTATAGTGCAATACACCCCTGTTGCCACACAGTGGGACTGAACCCAAAACGACGTGGCCACAATGCGAGCTTCTTAGCCACACAGCCATGTATGAAATATTTTTTAAACGAAAGTCTATAAAGAAATGGTGGAATAAAAGAGTGAGAAAAAGAATTGGTGCTTCTGGAATTAGGGATATGTACAGAATTATGAGAGAGAGAAAAAGAGAGACAGTTTGGGACAAAAGAAGCAGAGAAGCCGAAGAATAGCAGATGGACTGCAAGAAAGAAGGGGAAAAATGTGGAAAACGTTTAGAATTATGGGTAAAAAGAAATTTCTTAGAAATAAAATAAAATCAGATTTCGAGAAAAAATGTAAAAATATCTAAGTAAAAACAATAATGGAAGAAAAGTGTAGCGATAAAAGAGTAAAAGATATTGAATAAAGTTGGATGGATGAGTGACTAAGAGTAAGACGAGAGAGAGAGAGAGAGAGAGAGAGAGAGATAGAGAGAGTGTGTGTTTGTGTGTGTTTGTGTGTGTGTGTGTGTGTGTGTCTATGTGTATGTGGTTGAGTGAGTGAGCATTGAAGGGTGAGAGAGAGAGAGAGAAAGCATTAGAGTAAGACAAAGAGATAGAGAGAGTGTGTTTGGTTGAGTGAGAGAGACAAAAGACGTGTGAGAGAGATTGACGTGTAGTTGAATGAGTGAACGTATGTGTGAGAGTGTGACCAAGAAGACATTAAATTAAGATTAAGAGGAGAAGAGAGTGGGGACGAGAGTGGGGACGAGAGTGGGGAAGAAAGAGATGGAGAGAGACAATGTGTGAGTGAGAAAAAGAGAGGGAATAAGAGTAGAGTGTGGCAGAGCGATAACGTGAGAGTGAAAATGAGAGACGCTTGTAGTGGGTGTGACTGCAAGAGAGAGAGAGGGAGGGAGAGAGAGGGAGAGGCTGAGAGAGGGAGAAAGAGAGAGAGAGAGAGAGAGAGAGAGAGAGAGAAAGGGAAGGGCAGAGAGAAGTAGGCTTGCAGTGGGTGTGACTGCAAGAACGAGAGAGAGAGGGAGAGAGAGGGAGAGGCTGAGAGAGGGAGAGAGAGAGAGAGAGAGAGAGAGAGAGAGAGAGAGAGAGAGAGAGAGAGAGAGAGAGAGAGAGGGGGAAGGGCAGAGAGAAGTAGAGGCAGAAAGAGTGAGTGAAAGAGAGTATGTGAGTGAGTGAGAATAAATGAGAGTGAGTAAGATAGTAATTGAGGGAGAGGGAACGAATATGTAAATTAGAACGTACGAGAGAGAGAAAGAGCTTTGGAGCGTGAGTGAGTGAGTCCGTGCATGTGACGGAGAAAAAGAGAGATCATGAGTGTAGAGTAAGGGAAAGTGACATGTGACAGAGTGAGAACAAAGGACATTGGGCGTGGGGTTGAGAGGGAGAGAGAGAGAGAGAGAGAGAAAGGGAAAGAAAAGAGAGAAACAGGATGGGGAAAGTTTCTGGAAGTAAAACCAAAACTAAAGACAATAATGGCATCATGAGAATGGTATCAGAAGCTGAAGGGCAAGTGGTGGTGGTGGTGGTGGTGGGTCAGTCATGATAAGAAACAAGGAACAGCAGGTATTGTAGGAGGTGAAATGATGCGTTCGGTGGGAGGTGTGGGCGTTAGACATGATCAGAGAAGCTCTTACCATACTTGAACCTAACACAAACAAACAAAATAACATTAACTACTAGAAAAACGAAAGGAACAACTGGCAAAGGGACAACGGAAGTGTCTCAACAGTGGTCACTAGGATCTAATATCAACCAAGTATAAGGTGACTAGCTGGTAGGACCTTTAGTATGCCGGACGAAATGCTTAGTGGCATTTTGTACGTCTTTACTTTGTGAGTTCAAATTTCGTCGAGGTCGGCTTTGCCTTTCGTCCTTTCGGGATCGATAAAATAGGTACCAGTAGAACACTGGGGGGGGGGGTCGATGTAATCGACTCATCCCCCACCTCCCCCAAGCTGCTCTTGTGGCAAAAACTTGAAATAATTATTGATTATTATAAAGCGGTGAGCTGGCAGAATCGTTAGCACGCCGGATAAAATGTTTAGCGGTACTTCGTCCATCTTTACGTTCTGAGTTCAAATTCCGCCAGAGTCGACTTTGCCTTTCATCCTTTCGGGGTCGGAGAAATATGCATTAGTTGAGCACTGGGGGTCGATGTAAACGACTAGCCTCCTTCTCCAAAATTTCAGTCCTTGTGCATATAGTACAGAAGTATATAAACCGAATATCATTAAAAACGAACAGTAAATACAGTCTACTGTACTTACTAGAACAAACTTCAACATCAATGTGATATGAGCATAGAACATTTTACGACTACAAACTTACAAGATGTAATTAAAGATCTGCTAGTATTTTTGTTTCTTGATTTGAACATTCTAAAATCCAACGCCCTAATAATTCATTCTAATTTTGGCCCAGGGCCAGCATTTCGAGTAAAAGGAGAACGGCCGATCACGTCGACTTCAGCGCTCAACTAGAACTTCTCTTATTGACCCAAAGGATAAAAGGCAATATATATATATATACATAT
>NC_069000.1:11617120-11620605 GCF_001194135.2 Octopus bimaculoides
TATGTATGTATGTATGTATGTTTACATGTGTGTGGGGGGAGGGGGGGGGGGTTCACCCCGCCAACCGATTGACAACTAAGGTCAATTTGTTCGACTAAAATCCTTCCAGGTGATGCCCCAGCATGACTGCAGTTCAGGGACTAAAAGATGGTTAATCATAAAAGGTAGAAGGAGAAATGTGAAACTGGGAGAGTGAGATGTTCATGGCTTGCTCAATGGTATATTGTGCATTTGAGACATAACAGGAGATTAAAAGGTTGCAAAATTGAAAGAACGGTTTACAGGAAGAGGAAGAAATAATGAAATTGAACGAAAAAAAAAAAGAAAAGGAAACAAAGATAAAGCCGAAGTGGAGGGGAGAAGGGCTGTGGAGAATATGGCTGACTTAAAGAGAATGGTGATTTTTGCTTTCGACTTTATCGATCCAAGTTCCAGCTGATGGACGGCCCTATACCGGTTTGTTTTTGTAGCTGCTGGCTTTTATTTTCTTTTAAAATTATTATTACTAGATTGGTTAGAGAGCGAGGTCTTTCACAATTATATCACTGTAGCCCTGTCCACTGTCCAACTATCATATGTAGGTCTTCAATGTAAGCTTTAAAAGGAGACACAGCCGGTGAGGGATAAGAAGAAATTAGAATGAAAATTACATTTAGGAAAAAAAGCACCCCCCCCCAAAAAATAGGAATACGAATTAATTTTCATTGGGGAGGAAAACTGTAAATCAAGGATTAAAACAGAGCAGTGGTAAGTACATAGTGGTTTCAAGGATTTAACACAAGGCCAGCAATTGTGGTGGAAGATATAAGCCGGTTAGATCGACCCCACTGTGCCACTGGTGCTTAATTTATCGACCTCCAAAAAAATTGAAAGTCAAAGTCGACCACGGTGGTATTTGAACTCAGAACGTAAGCACGGACGAAATGCCGGTAAGTATTTTGTCCGGCGTGCTAACGGTTCCCCCAGCGCGCCGCCTTATAACAATAATCCTTTCTACTATGGGCACAAGGCCTGAAATTTGGTGGGAGGGAACTAGTCGATTACATCGAACCCCAGTGTTTCACTGGTACTTAATTTATCGACCTCGAAAGGATGAAAGGCAAAGTCGACCTCGGCGTAATTTGAACTCAGATGGTAAAGCCGGACGAAAAACCATTTTGCCCGGCGTGCTAACGAACAATATGATAATAATAGAAGGAGCGCCGAGAAGAGGAGTGAGAGAGGGAGAGAGAGTGACAAACAGATAGACAGACAGACAATGGACAGAAAGAAACAGAGAGAGAACAAGTGGGAGCAATATTTTCTGTTAAACATTTTTAAATATAAAGTTAAAGCTGAAATATAAACGAAAAAAGACCTTTGACTGTACCAATTTTTTTTCTTTTTCGTTACACCCTTCTCTCCAAAAAAAAAAGCAAAAAGCAAAAAAAAAAAAAGTCGGAGTTCAGTTTTTGTTTTATACTGTGTACGTTGTATTTTGAAAGGTGTTTCCACACGACCGACAAGCCTAGACTTACGAACTGAGTTCACTGAAATGAATTGAACAGGGTAGAGGGGGGGGGAGATTTTTTTTTTTTTTTTTCAATTTTACTGGCTCAATAAATATGTCGTGGTGGACGGTTAAGTAAACATGGGACAACAACAACAACAACAGGATGAGAGAACATAATAGAAGGAAAAAAAAGAACGAAGATGATGCTTCTGAGGATGGTGGTGCTGGTCGTGATTATGATGACGATTATAATGATATTAATTCAGATGATGATGATGATGGTGATGCTGATTATGATGATGAGGGTTGTGTTGAGGCTGGTTGTGATGCTGCTGACGGTGCCAGTGATGATGAAGATGATAGTGGCGGAATGGTGATGATGGAAGTGATGATGACGACGACGACTATGATGATGATGATGATGGTCATGTTAGTTATGCTGATAATGATCGGTCGGTGGCACTCCGTCGCTTACGACGTCGAGGGTTCCAGTTGATCCGATCAACGGAACAGCCTGCTCGTGAAATTAACACAGACACGTGTACCCTTAACGTAGTTCTCGGGGATATTCAGCGTGGCACAGTGTGACAAGGCTGACCCTTTTGAATTACAGGCACGACAGAAACAGGAAGTAAGAGTGAGAGAAAGTTGTGGTGAGAGAGTACAGCAGGGTTCGCCACCAGCCCCTGCCGGAGCCTCGTGGAGCTTTAGGTGTTTTCGCTCAACAAACACTCACAACGCCCGGTCTGGGAATCGAAACAGCGATCCTATGACCGCGAGTCCGCTGACATAACCACTGGGCCATTGCGCTTCCACCGTAAGTAGAATAGCAGCAAGGAAATTTATTACAGAAACGTAAGTGATAAATGAAATATGGAAAATTAATATCGGTTTCAAATTTTGGACAGCAATTTGGGTGGGGGAATAAATCGATTACATCGACCCCAGTGCTCAACTGGTACTTATTTTATTGACCTCGAAGGGATAAAAGGCAAAGTCGACCTCGACGGCATTTGAATTCGAAGCGTAAAGACAGACGAAATGGAGCTGAATATTTAGCTCAACGTGCTAACGATTCTGCCAGCTCGCTGCCTTATATGGAAAATTAATATCACCAACATCATTAATTCCAATGTGGTTAATAGCAATGAAGAAACGTGATCTAATGTGGATGTTTCTCGATCGATACAGCCCTGCTAGAAAGAGCAGCAAAAATGCGTTCGAATGCAACCTGCCGTTTTTGTCCAATCGACTACCTCTACGTTCCATTGGCCCGATCGATCTAGAACTGACCTTGAGCTAGGTAACATCTACACCAATATTTAAATAATCCTACAACCTCCGTGTGATAAATGTCCGGGTTCAGATACTCCGAATGGAAGCAAGCAGATCGAATAAGATGCTAAATAATGTTAGAATATTAAAGGAAAGCAAATTTAAGGATTCCTTTTTTCTCGAACACAGTTTATTCGAACACAGGCTCCAGATCAACTTCTGTCTTCTTTTTTGCAAGATTTACCCCCTCTACGGAGGGGTTTTGCCCGAAACTAAACACTTATTCTTCAACTCTAAATCAAAAAACTAAACTACATTTCGTGCTAAAAATTAATCTTAAAATTTTCCCCAAATTCCCAAGACGTTCTTTCCATGAGGTGAGTAGAAGACATCATGCAGTTTCTCCACTTTCTCTAGACTAAAAACTAAAATACACACACAAAAAAAAAAAAGACCCGAAAATATTTGGATAGGAACGACTTTCTGTAAACACCGCCCTCTCTGTATCGTTGCTCATCCTGCCAGAATTTTCACTGAGTGAAAACAATCACGCAACACATATATATAATGTTTCCTTCGTTGGTTCATGTCTACCTCCCGCCACACTGCTCTGTTGGTTTGGCCAGAATAATATTCATAGTGCTGGTGGTGTTCTTTTCTATTCTCTCTTTTTGTCTACATTACATCTTTCTTTCTTTTTTCTCACTGTTTGTTATTG
>NC_069000.1:11620817-11624626 GCF_001194135.2 Octopus bimaculoides
ATATAGATAGATAGATAGATAGATAGATAGTTAGATATATACATATATAGATAGATAGATAGATAGATAGATAGATAGATAGATAGATAGGTAGGTAGGTAGATAGATAGATAGGTAGGTAGGTAGTCAGTACTTTTATTCACAATACATGTACGGATGTATTCCGTCTTCTGTGTTTTGCTCTTGCCCCACCCCGCATCTCAGACATTCATACCCCCAAACACACACAAGCGCGTAAAATTTTTCCCTCTCACCCGCACTTCTTTCTTCTCCCCTTATTCATCTCTCAATTGAGAAAATGCCATTCTCTTCTCTTAGATTTTAGATATACGTTTGCAACCTGCTGGTACTAATCCCACCCCGGAACAGATAAAGGTGAATTGAGAGGCAACCATCCTCCCTATGGCTAAACCAAAACAAACCGTCTAATGTCAAAGTTCCTTAGACGACATGGAGGCCGAAAAATAAACTTGTGTCGTGGCAGGCCTTCACCATATCCCTACCACACACATACACAAGATCTGACTCCCATATAGACATCTCTATACACCCTCGGGATATTCACAACATTTCAAATGTCATCAAACTGTTCTGTTCTGCGCTGCTCAAAATGATACACCGATCCACCCTGCGTCTTCTGACTCTTCTCCCGTCTCTGGGTGTTCATGCACTTCACTGCCATAACCGAAAAATACGAAGCCAATACATAACTGAGCCCTAGAACAGCATGAAAACAGAGGAGTTAAACTTCAAACTAAGAGAGATTCGCCTACACAAACACACACAAACACATACACTATATACGAAGGCACTCGCAATCACACACAGCATCCACTTCTTGATATTAACTCCACAGTCGATAGAACGTTGGAGAAAATGCCGGGTGATATTTGTTACGGCTCTCTGCACACTGAGTTGAAATGCCGCCGAGGTCAACTTTGCCTTTCTATCGTCTCGCGCTCGATGAAGAAAATTACTAGTCCAGAACGGTGGGCTAGTGAAATTGTTAGTTCTATTTATGCTGGCTCTGTGCACTTTGTGTTCAAATGCTGTCGAGGTCAATTTTGCTTTCTTCATCGTTTCGGGATCCAATAAAGAAAATACTAGTCCAGGCCCATTGCTTGGTGGAATTGTTAGTTGTTGTATTTCGGCTTCCTTGACTCTGAGTTCAAATCCTTACGAAATTAACTTTAGCTTTCTCATCCTCTCGGGGTCAATGAAAAAACATTAGTCCGGCATCATAGGTTGGTGGAAATGTTAATTATCGTATTTATTCCGGTTCTTTATGCCCTGAGTTCGAAACTCGCTGAAATCAACTTTGTTTTTCCTCTTTTTGCGGTGTCGACAAAATAAAGTACCAATCCAGACCGAAAATATTATTGGAATTTTAGTGCAGCAGAGGATTTTGCTAGTTATTCCAGTTCTTTCTATACCAAGCACTTTGGTAGTATTCTCAGACCTTGGATGGTATTCTAAGTCCCTGGGTGCGTTCTATCCGAAATCATCCCGTATTATTCATTCTTGTCTGCATAGGACTCAGAAGCTCAACATCCCACATGTTTTATTTATATACTTACTTATTTTTTTCTAAGGATTTAAGAAAATGCGACATCGAAATTTTAGAGAAATCTGTTGTAATCTGTAATAGAAATAGCAATCGGAAACGGTAACCAAATGTTTTGTATTTTGACGGAGTTTTGGAAGCTATTTCTAGCAGGCTAAACGGCCACATAGAGGCTTACTCGCTGGCTTTAGTCTTTCTATTGTTATATAAGCGAGGTGTTTCTTTCGATGTCTTTTGTTTTAACACGGTAAGAATCCTTAAGTCATTTTCACTTCGATTACAGTCAGAAAGAGGAAAAACATAATGGCGTCACTGATGTTGAAGATATTTTATATAGAATAGTGCCGGCGGTTTTGTTGTTATAGTGTCTGCTAAAATAACAATTTCTATGTTGATATATTCCATACAATGGTCCTACGGGTAAGGCAGCAGCAGATGGTCAAATTTTCAGTGTTGCGAAGACCCGATCGAAGTGTCATGTGAATCTCGCTAATGGCTGGGTACAAATAGTCTCTCTATCTATCTACAACATATTTTTTCTTTGCTGTCACATGTAATCAAGTATGACTTGGGACCAGGAGAAGTGCTTCGCCTTTATTTTTTGTGTGTTTTTAAAATAGTGAACACCTTCCTTACCTTTGTTAGGATTTACGCTTTCGTGGGATTGTAGACCGAAGATAGTGGCACAACCCTGATCATCGGTTGAAAGGAGACCGTTGATTGTGGCAGTTTGGTCGCTGGCAATTTGTTATAGCTGATCGGACAGTGAACCTGTTTTGCCGCCAGTACTTTTTGGGACAGGGGGTTAACATACATACGCATGTGCGTGCATCCGTGTGCAGAAATATATACATGCAGAAAGAGATAGTGTGTGTGTGTGTGAGAGAGATAGGGAGAGAAAGAGAGAGAGAGAAAGAGAGAGAGAGAGAGAGAGAGAGAGAGAGAGAGAGAGAGAGAGAGAGAGAGAGAGATTATAATGTATTAATTGAACACGGCTGACATAAATGGTCTCCATATTCTTATTTACATAAGAAAAAAACATGCTCACATCCATAAACAGAAAGAGAGAAAGAGAAGGAGAGAAAGAAAGAGAAAGAAAAAGGAATATAGAGAAAAAATATAAAAAAAGGAAGAAAGGAAGAAAGGAAGGAAGGAAGGAAGGAAGGAAAGCAGAAAGAAAGAAAGAAAGAAAGGATGAAAGAAAGAAAGGAAGCAAGAAAGAAAGAAAGAAAGAAAGAAGAATAAAGAAGATAAAAACGAAAGAGAACGAAATATTAAACGTTTGCTGCCAAGCAAGTCATCGTCGAGTCAGTGAAATCAAGTAGACGGCGCCAAACGGCTGTGCCAAAATATCTCATACTCACCACAAGTATTGCAGAATACTGTTGGCAATTCTCGTTTTGTAGATCATGTCCTATATTTTCTACCTTTCTACTGCCGTTTCATCCAATTTGACTCTACAACATTTACAACTTTACATTTTTTATAAACCTTACGCCATTGTTTGAAATCAGAAAATGCCGCTAAGCAGTAAACTGTGGTGTTAAGACGACCTACTCACAACTGGCGACAATGGCTATTAGCAGACAGGAACAATGTAGACACAAACAGAAGTTAAATTATATGTTTTATCTGTCTTGTTATTTGTCTCGTTTTATTATTAGTATTTTACTTTTGTTATTTGTTTTCTTTTCCACCTGTTTTTCTTGATCAACTGAACTGTATGTGTGGTGTACGATCTAATGGTGTTTGTTTTATATAAATGTGATATGCTAATGAACTGATCGTACTAGAATCAACGAGAGGTCTGTATTCTGCGGAATATGATTTGATTTAGCTGACTCATTCCGTTCATCTCTGAGGAAACTCTACTTACCAATGTTCCTGAAATAATACTGATGCAATGTAATATATTCGATATATTATATCATAATATTTCGTTATGCACCTGCTGGTAAAGCGGAGATGAAACGTTTGTAGTATTATGCAATAAAGCGTGTTTACTCAATCCAATCTCTCTTCTTTACACACATGCATTCCCCCACACACGTGTATATATATATATGGCGGGGGGGGGGGACATTTTTTTTTCTTTTTGCATACGTAAAAAGTGCGTTACTGTCTGGGAGATCTTTATGGTAGTAGAAAAGGCATTTAACTCCTATTTCTAAATTTGGTGCGTCGCGAAGCAATTAGCTGACCCCTGATTATAATTATGTTTATAATTATACAATATGTATATATA
>NC_069000.1:11624787-11625766 GCF_001194135.2 Octopus bimaculoides
ATATATATATATATATATATATATATATATATACATACATGCATATATATATATACACACACACATATATTTGTACATCTATATGTATGTGTATGCTTAATCATCTGTGTGTCTATACATATACACGAATATATGGATACGTACATACCTATATACATTCACTCTTGCACACAGGGGCATCCCACCCCACACACAAACATATGTATGCATATATATATATATCCTAATTTATTGTATTTTATTCATATATTCGTACTTTCTACATTAACTTTGTATTATTATTATTATTATCATTATTATTATTATTATTATTATTATCAAACGCTATTTCATTATTTTCTGCCTCGTTATATTTCCATACACTTACGATGTCATAATTCTTTATATTATTTATAGATTAGCAATATTCCTTCTTTGTTGGCTGCTTAAGGAGCGGCATGAGCAGCAATATCAGTGCCAAGTGTTGGTCATGTCTCACCGAACACTGAAGAACGATGTGGGACTTCCCAGCATGTTTGCCTTCGGCGGCCATTTTATGGGCGACGGCAGAGGCCAGAGATAGATAAATATTATTTTAATAAATTCAAAGCTAATAAGTGCATTGGGTCTTGCCGTCAGGAGTACAGCTGAGATATAGTCACACAGATAAACGCACACGTAGACACACACACACAAACACACTCAAAAGCCGCATACATACCTAGAGACGTGCATGCACATACATACACACGCATGTGGACACACACAGACATATATAAATACACTGACACACAGGTTTCTCCTGTCTACCTCTGTGTCTTTCTCACTATATTAGTATTAATTCGTGCGCATCGATGGAGATAAGTGCATTGGGCCTTGCCCTTAGAAGAACTTCTGAGATACACAGACACAGAGAGAGTCTCAAAGACAGACACATACACACGCATACACACACACAATCATAAGTTCCTTTTCTCTTCCTTCCTCTCTCTTTATATAT
>NC_069000.1:11626012-11626684 GCF_001194135.2 Octopus bimaculoides
TATATATATGTATTAGATGTTAGTCTAAGCGCAACGCTGGATGTAAGTGCATTTTTACGTACGAATGCTTATGCAAGTGTGCGTTCACTCAAATGTGTATACTGTTAATAGTGAGTAACTGAGAGAGTGGTGAATATGTAATGAGTGTGCGAGTGAGTGAGTGAATGAGTGAGAGAGAGAGTATGAGTGAGTGCAGAGAGTGAGTGAGTGCGTGTGTGATTTTTTGTTTAATGTCAAAGCGGGTAGTTTGCCTTTTCTCCATATATCGTGTCTGATATACATACGCACACGCACATACATAAACATACATGCATGCGCGCGTGTGTCTGTATAAATGTGTGTGTATTCCAATGATGCATACCTATGTGTGCGTATGTTTATTTCGCTTGTGATATATTAATGTTAGAAATATGCATTTGAGTTTGCAGGTCTACCCCCTACATATACACGCATGCACATGCACACAACACTCTCAGTCGCATATCACGTACGAAAATGCACACATTCACACGCACACATATACACACACACATATATATGTATTCGTATCTATCTATCTGGACATACATACACATACATACACACACGCACACACATATATATGTATATATAAGTATGTATATATATATATATATATATATATATATATATATATATATATATATATATATA
>NC_069000.1:11627107-11627981 GCF_001194135.2 Octopus bimaculoides
TATATATAAAGTTATTCTTTGTAAGCCTTGTGCTTATTCTTTCAGTCTCTTCTGCCGAACCGCTAGCTACAGGGACGTAAACACACCAGCATCGGTTGTCAAGCGATGGTGGTGGGACAAACATAGACACACACACACACACACACACACACACACACACACACACATATATATATATATATCTACATATACGACGGGATTCTTTCAGTTTCCTTCTACCGAATCCACTCACAAGGCTTTGGTCGGCCCGGGGCTATAGTAAAAGACACTTACACAAGGTGCCGCGCAGTGGGACTGAACCCAGAACCTTGTGGTTGTGTGTTATGGTTATATTTTAGTGCTGTTAATTCCTCTGCATGTTTTCATTTTTAGTTACACCATCACCGCCATCATTACCATTACCAAGACCATCACCAACCATTACTTAACCATCACCATCATTATATCAGTATCATTATAGCCATCACGTTATTACAAGCACTATTATCCTCGCGGTTACTGCCGTTTCACATAGCCATCACCACCAGCAATCAATAGTGTCATCACCATCATCATCATCATCATCGTCGTCATAATCGTCATCGTGACCACCATCACGCTGACATGACGTCTGACTCAGTGGATTGTTTATATCATAGCAATTATATGCTACAGCGAACAGGATAATTAGAACCAATCAGCGAGTTTCTTTCTCACACCTACACATAAACACACAGGGAAAAAAACACACGTGACACACTGAGTTCTTATTGCACTAATAATTCCTAGTGTTGCTGGTGTAGGTGGTGCAGGAGGTGAGAGCGATGGTGGTGGTGGTGGTGGTGGTGCTGCTGCTGCTGCTGCTGCTGGCGGCGGCGGTAGTTGTGGTGGTGGT
>NC_069000.1:11628121-11630617 GCF_001194135.2 Octopus bimaculoides
TAATTCCTAGTGTTGCTGGTGTAGGTGGTGCAGGAGGTGAGAGCGATGGTGGTGGTGGTGGTGGTGGTCGGTGGTGGTAGTGGTTATGATGATTATGGTAGACGTAACTTCGTGTGGTGCGTAAAAAGTATCTTACTCAATGCTGTATGCAAAATATTCCTAATTAATTGTAACTCCTATCACATATTTGGAGAAAGAATTAAAATTAAAAGCTTAGTCGTAATTGTCAGAGAATCTCAAATTAAAACGGGAAGATAATTTCAAGAATCTAAGAATTTAGGTCTTAAAATTAAATTATAAATAAGAAAGGTAAAGTCTAATCCATGTTTCAAGATAAGGGCATAATAGCAATGGATATGTTTCGCTCTTTTTGACCCTCATCAACATTGTACTGTCTGCCTAATTACGTTTACCAATAAATTGATAAAGATTTTGATATATAGAAAAAGAGTCTTGCGTAATTTCTGCTCTGTGTTATTGTATTTATCTAATTGCTAAGTAAAAAAGGCAATAAGTTCAAATCACGCCAATTTCGACATTGTTTTTTTAATTATCTGTGGGTTCAATAAAATTAAGTACCAGATAAATAGTGGCATCAGTATAATTGACTAACCGCCTTCTTCAAACTCCAGGCCTTTTCCTAAATTACAAACACTTATTCATTTTAAATTATTATTATTGTTGTTGTTGTTGTTGTTGTTGTTGTTATTATTATTATTATTATTATTTTAAGCCGGTGAGCCAGCAGAATTGTTAGCACACCGGGCAACATGCTTATTAGTATTTTATAAATCCTTATATTCTGAGTCTTACTTCTACTGGTGTTACTACCATCACTACGAAACGTAACCGAACCAATTAAAATTCCTCAATATTGGCGTTTCATTTGCTAGAAACAGTAGCCAAAAATTCCTGAGAAAAATACATCTACGTAGGAAACTCAACGAAGTCTTGGTTGCTCTTTCCTGGGTCACCGAGACATAGGATGGTTAGCCGGAATGAGTGCAACAAAATGGAGTTTGCTGAAGATACTAAAGGCGTCAAGCAGTGGAGATACATCTGGAAACGAACTAAGTCTATCGCGCTAGCAGGGAACTGAGAATTTTCTTCGGAACGTAAAGAGCCGAACTAAATACTGAGAGAGATACCATTCGATGCGAAAACGATTCCGCCAATCCACTGTCTTAAATTGTATTTATCGTCACTGAAAAAGACGGAATGCAAAAATTAGTAGATAGTGGGATTTGAACTTAGGATGAAAGGGATCGGAAAAAATTACACTACCGAAATTTAGTGCGACGAACTTACAACTCCTCCAACACAACCGACTACAACAGAGCTATTAGAAATAGCAACTAATTGACATTCAAATCACAGCCTACAATCTTAGAATGAAAAGATAGACTCTTTTACTCTTTTACTTGTTTGCGGTTCGGCAAAAGAGATCGATAGAATAAGTACTAGGCTTACAAAGAATAAATCCTGGGGTAGATTTGCTCTACTAAAGGCGATGTTCCAGCATGGCCGCAGTCAAATGACTGAAACAAGTAAAAGAGTAAAAGAGGTATATGGATTCGAATGATTCTGGAAACAAGTTCTCGTCTGGAGCTGACCTTTAATCAAAACATCAAACAACAACAATAAGAATATCACCTGCGATTCCAAGACGCGAACTCACGACAGCTTCGACCAAAACCAAAAGGGTAAAAAAAAAAAAAAAATAATAAAAAAACGATGACACTATTCACTTCACTATTGCAACATACAGAAGACACGCTCGTAGATTACGGATAATTTGAATTCAGTTTTCTTTCTTTTATTCATTCATTCTTAATTTCTTTCTTTGTTTCTTTCTTTCTTTTCATCTTCCTGGAACTCTTGCCAAACCAACTGAAGCCTGTGACCTTATCCGCCATGTCCGTTCCAACTTATCGGTGTCAACGCTAGTTAGCCAATTCTAGATGTGACGTCTTCTTTAAGCCTCATAGCTTGAGACGTTGGCACAACGTGTCAGATTCCAATTACGTCCCGCAGTCAAAGGACAAAGGTTAAATTACCCACTCAAAGATTCTCAATGGAACTAAAAACCCTATTTATCTATCCTTCAGAATATAAACATATAACTGTATATATGTAAATATATCAGTGTATCACAAACATATATACATGTATGTGTGTGTGTGTGTGCGCATTCATGTGCATCTATGTGCGTGTGTGTATATATATATATATATATATATATATATACGCACGCAGAATCAGATGTGTAAGTTAAGTTGAGAATTTTTCTTCTCCAATTCCTTGTCATCGCTTCCGTTTCTTAGCGTGCGTGCGTGTCTATGTGTCTATGTTTGTGTGTCTGTGTTTGTCCCCCGATTATCTCTTGACAACCAATGTGGTGTGTTTACGCCTCCGTAACTTAGCGGTTCGGCAAAACAGACCAGTAGAATAAGTACTAGGTTTACATAGAATAAGTGCTGGGGTCGATTTGCTCGA
>NC_069000.1:11630800-11631521 GCF_001194135.2 Octopus bimaculoides
TATATATATATATATATATATTGGGTATTTTTTTGTTGTTGTTTTGGCATTTTGTCCCCTCGCTTGACAACTGGTGTCGGTTTGTGGCACTCCAAGATAGGGGGAATAAGTACCACACGTCTTTTTCTTTCACTGTACTGCGGTGGATGTGTTAGATTGATCCCTTGAAGGTGTTACCCAAACAGGGCCGGAGTTCAATGTCTGAAGCACATAAAAGATAAAAAAGACAAAACGATAAAAGAAAGACAGATTCTAGTAGATCAGTGCTGCATTGGGGGTTCATTATCAAGAAGAATAAAAATAACAATGAAAACAATAATAACAACAACAACAATAACATCAAGCAAAGCCACAATAACGACTACAAAGGCGTAGCAGTTGGTTATTTATTACATTAAGTACGTGGGATAAATAAATATTTATCCTCGTATATACGCATATAGACAAGAGTAAGTCTATTTGAGTGCGTACGTATTTCGGGTTCGGGTTCGGATTTGTATTTCTGTGTATGTGTGTGTACTTTTGGGATATATGTGTGTATATGTGTGAATGTGCGTTCTGGCTTTGTCCTTCCCACCTCTTTCCGACCATTTCTTCACGCTTACTTTCTAATTGACTCTTTTCATCCGCTTTTAACTAATCGTAATCTCACTCCCCCTTCCTCCCCCTATCTCTCTCTATATTTATATATATATATATATATATATATATATATATATAT
>NC_069000.1:11632732-11640026 GCF_001194135.2 Octopus bimaculoides
ACCACCACCACCACCACCACCATCACTACCGCTGCTGCCGCCACATCTGCCGCCGCCACCACCGCCAAAGCTATCATCATCACCACAACTACCGTTTCAATGATCACTGATATTACAATCTCCACATGCAACACTATTACCGCTCATTCCACCATTGTAAGCACCATTTCTCTCATCGTCACTATGAGCACAAATATCGCCGCTATAATCATCACTACTACCAAAACTACAACACACCTATCACCGCTGAAGCATAATTACCACCGTTACCATACCACCACCACCACCACCATCACCACCATAACTACAATACCGCCACTGTAAGCATCACCACTACAAACATGATGATTACAACCACCACCGCCACTATCACAGCCATCACGAAAATCACAACTGTGACTATATATATTCACATCCAAACCTGCAAATAACGGGGCTTATAAAAACATATTCCAAAATATACCGACGTCCAAAAAGGACTCCAGGTTGCACTAAATCCTTCAAGCGTATACCACCATAAAGAACAAAATACCACCCGAGTCAATGAACAGATACTAACAAAGGCCAAGCTGCACACAGTAACAACAAGAGCAACAGTAGAAAAATGCACAAGACGCTACTGTGGTGTATGTTTTAATCTAATAGAATGGACAGAAATCCATTGCAAATTATAATAAGTCTTCACA
The DNA here is from genome assembly GCF_001194135.2 of Octopus bimaculoides. Classification (NCBI taxonomy): domain Eukaryota; kingdom Metazoa; phylum Mollusca; class Cephalopoda; order Octopoda; family Octopodidae; genus Octopus; species Octopus bimaculoides. The sequence goes on from NC_069000.1 coordinate 11,633,419, forward strand.
ATAAAGATAACTTCATCAATGCATCTCAAAAACTTAATCTATGCGATTCATGCTCCGTGTATATAGAGAGTTACATGGGACAAACCGGTTGGACCTTAAGAAAACACATAATTCTGCCTATAGCACAAGTGAAAATATAGGAATGGAATTTGTTTTAGTGAGTAGGTAGACACATGTGCAAGTAAGAAACAACCAAATTTTACAGTTTTCTTCTGATATCAATTTAGCGATTACACAGCATAACACACTAGCAATGAATATAATATAAGATATATAATATAAGATTTATAGATATATACATGCACACATGCACACACACACGCACACACACAAATATATGCACATACATATATTTATACATATATATATACACACACACACACGTATATATATGTGTATTTATGTACAGAGAGCGGAAGGCTGTATTTTGAATATGTGAGATAATCGCTGCATAATACCACATACCAATGACAAATTTTCTTTGTAACTATTTTATTCTTGCACTATCGCGATATCTCTTTCGAGATCTAATAATTTGATAATACATACTCAGTAACGACAATTATGTCGTTATATTATGAAGAGAAATAGTCGAATGTTTGTGTGTGTAATTGGAAATATTGCATTAGATTAAACTTCCAGTATGTGAGCTCCATACTTTCTCAAACACTTATTTCGTTGCTATCCTCCCAAAACGAAAAGCATATTGCCCTTCGTCTCAAGGGAGATAATTCAGCTGAACCTAAGTATCACAAGGGAATTTTCTGGTAGATACTCGTTATATTCATACCACACAGCTACAAAAACACACATAAACATGCATCGACTCGTACGCTTAGATACATAAATAGATATCCAAACATACATAGCCATATGTGTATATGTGTGTGCGTGTGTTTGTGTCTGTAATACTCTATATAATGATGGTTAACATTACAAAAATATGTAAGACATTTTCGATTACTAATAAAGGATAGAAAAAGAAAGAGGAGAACGTGAACCTGTCTCCCATGGGAATCGATCCACCTTTCTGTCGATTCCCGTGGGACAGTATATTCTTGTTTCTCCCTACTTGACTGGCGCCTGTAAATATATTACCTCGTATTTCAATTTGACATTGGCATGAAAAACCTGCGTTGGTGGCAGCAGTGTACTTCAAGGTAGTGTAGATACCTGTGAGAATATACGGGTAGATATGCTGACATTTCTGGCCAAGATTAAAAGTAAATTACATAGATATTTGCATGCATACGTATATACATCTTTTATCTTTTCTTTCTTTCAGTCACTAGACTGCGTCCATGCTGGGGCACCGCCTTCAAGAACTTTTTATTCGAATTAATCGACCCCCTTCGTACTTATTTTTTATTGAGCCTGGTACTGGTAAGTTATTCGATTGGTCTTTTTACCGAACCGCTAACATACACGGACGTAAACCCACCAGCACCGGTTGTCAAGCGGTAGCGTGGGACAGAAAGACACACACACACACACACACACACACACACACACACACACACACACACACACACACACACACACACACACACACGTATATATATATATATAACTAATATGAGCAACCTTTACATGTCTGCATGTGTATTACCAAGTTATATAACATAATGTTGTGTCTAACAAGTAGACAAACACATACATGTATATGTGTATGCATGTGTTCGTCTGTATGTGTTTATGTATTTGTGTGAACTTGGAGGCAGTTATATGGGGCAGTGTGCGTGCGTACGTGTGTCTGATAGAGCGAAAAAGAGAGAGAACGAGAGAGTAAGAAACAGAGAGAGAGAGAGAGAGAGAGAGAGAGAGAGAGAGAGAGAGAGAGAGAGAGAAATGCATATGGATGGGTTTACGCGCTTACGCAAAGAGCAAGCAGTACGTTCGTTACGTATCGTGAGATATTACTTGCTAATTAAGAGTCACAACACGGGAACAAGTAACTAACAAAGCGTAAAACATATCATAGATTACAATCACAGAAGTAAATCTAACCCTGGCAGCACCAAGTCTTCCGTGTGTTGCTATCAAAACTAATAATTACACGGTACATACGTGTTGAAATGTCAGCCATTATGATAACAACGTTGTACCAACACCGCTATGTACTGCAGTAGCAGCAACAACAACAACAGCGGGTAATGTAAGAACACCACCACCACCACCACCACCACCAACAACAACAACAACAACAACAACAACAATAATAGCAATAATGAAGGAAAGGAAAAAATGCAATAATCACAAGAAAACTAATATTAACAAGAACAGCAACAACGGCAACAAACTCTGGTGAATGTATCCTGGAGGTCATCTTTTACATACTGTTATAACTACTACCACCACCACCACCACCACCACCACTACAACAACAACTACTACTACTACTATTACCACAACCACCATCACCATCTCCAGCATCACAAAAATCTACCACCACTACCATCACCAACATTACTACCAGCATCACTTCCACTACTATTACCAAAACCACCGCCACTATCACCACGATCACCACCACAACTACCACCACCACCTCCACCGCCACTGCTACTAATACTACTATTACAAATGCCGCCATCACCACCACCACCACGATCACCGCCACTACTACTACCACCACCACCACCTCCATTACTACTACTACTACTACTACCACCACCTCTACTACTACTACTATCACAACCATCACCACCACTATTGCCACTACCACCTCTACTACTACTTCTACTTGCTGTTGCTGATGATGATGACCGTAATGCTGGAGTTCCAGCACCCTATTTTATGGCAACAAAGGCAACAGTGACGACGACGATGGTGATGATGGTGATGATGATGATGATGATGAGGAGGAGGAGGAGGAGGAGGAGGAGGAAGAGGAGGAGGAGGATGACGATGACGACGACAATGATGATAGTAATAAATAATAATAACAATAATAATAATAATAATAATAATAATAATAATAATAATAATGATGATGATGATGATGATGATGATGATGATGATGATGATGACGACGATGATGACGATGAAGAGGAGGAGGGGAGGAGGAGATGGAAGTGGAAGAAGAAGAAGGAGGAGGAGGAGGGGAGGAAGTGGAGGAAGAGGAAGGGGAGGAGGAGAGTTTTGATGATGCAAGGACTCATGATATGTTTTCGTCTAAATGATATTCAGTGTATCGAGAGAGAGAGAGAGAGAGAGAGAGAGAGGGGGGAAATTTTTTTTTTTGAAAGTGGTTTTAGTTTCAAGTTTCATCAGTATTTTTCTGCGTCTGTTTTCTGTTTTCTTTTTATTTGTTTGCTTTTAAAGCTACTATTTTTTCTATCTGCTAATGTTATAGCAACATTTTTTATTAACTGGCTGACTGAGGTAGTGAACCCAAACATATTTGACATCTGCCACCGTCTCAGTTATCAAATTTAAACTAGCAAGAAAAAAAGATAAAAGACAAAGCCGTAAGATCGTTAGATGAGAACAGAGAAAATATAGACATTACGATGGTTGCCATATTGGACAACATGCATGTAGACTTTAACGCTCTTTTTCTGGACACTAAACTACTAAGGTGTTCAATTGACAAAGTCGTTGTAGCGTTGGATTGAATATTTCGCAGTAGCTGTTCCGACTCTCTGTGCTCTCACTTCAAGTGCTGCCGAGGTTGATCAACTTTATATTTTCCATTTTATTCGGGGGTGGATTAGAAAGAAAAAAAAAAGAAGAAGACGATAAGGGGAGAATTACGTAGCACTCCAAGGCAGTAGATTATAATGTCGGATATAATTTGCACAGACATGGTCATGTAGTAAGAAGCAGCGAGCTGGAAGAATCGATAGCACACCGGGCGAAATGCTTAGCGGTATTTCGTCTGCCGCTACGTTCTGAGTTCAAATTCCGCCGTGGTCGACTTAGCCTTTAGGGGTCGATTAAAAAAGTACTTATTTGGATCAGACCACTTAATTGAACTGTTAACAAGTTTGAGTCTATTCTTTGTGCATTCCCAGTTCAAATACGACCGTGATCAACTTTACTTTTATCATTTTGGGTTCGCTTAAAATAATAATTAAAAAAAAAAACCATGAACCAGTCAAGGGCTATGAATTGAAAAAATTCTAATTGCGCGTCGGATGAGATTCATTCCACAATCAGATCTGGTTCCGTACATTCTTTTCCACAGATCGAATCATGCTCCATCGTCGAAACAATGAAAATAACGGTGACACTATTGTTAGATGACCTCTGGGTCTGCTTTCGTTGTTGTTTTATACGGTTGCTTCTCAACTGTTTTATACAGTTGAGAAACATTTACTTCTCAACTGTTGTATGCTGAAATGTCTTTCTTTGAGCCTCAGGATCTTGAACGATATACCTAAAAACACGCTGTTTATTTTTTTCTATTTCATTAAGTAGACTCCAATGACAAAAGAACACTTTAACAGCTGCCATTACACGCATGCGTATATATACATACATGCATTTATATATATATATATATATATATATATACATGCATTCACACACACATATATATATATATATATATATATATATATAGATATATATATGTATACATATATATACACATATAAATATATATACAGAAAGAGAGAGAAGAGAGAGAGAGAGAGAGAGAAGAGAGAGAGAGAGAGAGAGAAGAGAGAGAGAGAGAACATTACGCAAGCAGACATAGATGCACATTTACATACATATATATATATATGTGTGTGTGTGTGTGTGTGTGTGTGTGTGTGTGTGTATGTACGCACATGCACATGCGTGCGCGTGTGTACATGTCAATGTGTGCGCGAGCGAGCGAGCGTATGTGGGTGTGCGCGTGTGTGTTAACGATACAGTTCATCATTTTGCGGATGCAACGTGAATATTACCTTACTGTAATAACTTTAGTGGAATATTATCGTTGGTGTAGCAATTTGTCTTAATGTAACAACTAATAGAGAAACGCAAGGAATAAAGATTTTCTGTTTGTCAGTGCAGAGTCGCAGTGGAAATGTAAAAAACAGTGTTTGACACGATGAAATATATACATACATGTAAATACATAAATCAAAATAAATAAACATATTCTATACATTTAACATTCTTGAATAACATACTTGAATAACACACAAGCACCGTCGTAGTACATGCATCTCATTAGACATCATAAGCAGGTGTAATTTTGCAGGTAGTTTTTCGAATGTGAATCAGTTATAATTCACACCAGCTTTGGTAGGATCCTTCGAAAACCGTAATCATTTCTATAATGTCATAATTTCCGTTGGTGCGTTGAGATAGCAGAATCGTTAGCACACCGGGCGAAATGCTTAGCGGTATTTCGTCTGTCTTTACGTTCTGAGTTCAAATTCCACCGCGATCGACTTTGCCTTTCGTTCTTTCCGGGTCGATAAATTAAGTACCAGTTGGTAATCGACTGGCAACCTCCCCCCAAATTTCGGTCTTTCTGCCTAGAGTAGAAAAGAATCGTTAGCACGCCGGGCGAAATGCTTAGCGGTATTTAATCTGCCTCTACGTTCTGAGTTCAAATTCCACCAAGTCAATTTGCCTTTCATCCTTTCGGAGTCGATATGACTCCGAAATGACTGAAACAAATATAAAAAATAGAATCAATAAATTGATTAATTAATATTTAATGCATCTGAAATGATTGAAAATTTTATTGTAATGTTCGTATCATCAGATAGAATATGAGCAAATGAATTATTCACTAAGAGCATCACTGAGATTACGGGAAACTTGAGCCAATTTACAGGGGAATAACTCTGAATGGGTGTAGAGCAGCGAAACATAGCAATGTAGCACTGAACTAGAACGGAGTAGCAAGGTAAAGGGAGGTACTCTGGATATGTTATTCTGCGCTACTTTGAATTACTTGGCGAGAAAATTCTCAAGAAAACGGAGACCACGCTTAACACCCTTTGAAAAGCAACCAATGTGCTTGCAAAAGTTACAGTCAAGATTCCCATCCCAAATATAGCCTCTTCTGTCCTAGTTTGTGATGCTTTCAGCTGAATTAATGGCGTGTATGCCAGTGTGCTCGTGACTAAAGCTGATTAATATGACCTATTTTCTAATTAATTGAACTTTTGCTCCAATTTCATCATAACAGTAGATCACGATGCGATCTAAAGTCATTAAGTGCTTGGAGAGTACGACAGTAAGTCTCTGGAATTTTCTGCCGTTTGGCTACATCAACCATCCTCATTTGTGTTCCTATTTCCCTTAAAAATATCATATGATTCTGTTTATGCAATGATATAATAACAAAGTTTAGCAGTGGTTCGTTTAGTGCTGCATTTTTCGAAACGTACATAGAGTGCTAACCGAGGTATTATTAGTTTGCTTGCTTTGTTTTTTCGTTCGTTCGTTCGTTCGTTCGTTCGTTTGTCCGTTCGTTCGTTCGTTCGTTCGTTCGTTCGTTCGTTCGTTCGTTCGTTCGTTCGTTCGTTCGTATGCTTGCTTGTTTATTTTCTAGTCTCTTGTGGTCCTAGAAAGACGGCTCTGCAATATTTTGCTGAACAATCTGCATAAATGATTTGTTTATAGTGATCGAATGTATGTGACGTACCTTAGCTCAT
>NC_069000.1:11643455-11651607 GCF_001194135.2 Octopus bimaculoides
TAGACGGAAACTGAAAGAAGCCCGTCATGTATGTGCGTCTTTCTTCTCTCTTTGACTTTTCTCCCTCTCCTGTGTCTGACGAAGAGCTTTGCTCGAAATGTAAAACTACCTCTCTTTCCTTCCCTTGTCGTCTGTTAATACTTTGCATGTACTACGTCCTCCTGTCGGTTTTTTCTTGTATTTGTACTTGGTTTTTTTTTTTTGGATTAACTATGTGTGAGTGTGTGTGTGTGTGTGTGTGTGTGTGTGGAGAGAGAGAGAGAACGAGAGAGGAACAAAGAGAGAGGAGAGAGGGGAGAAAAGATGAGTTGTACAGCAAACATGTAATTGGAATGGTTAGAAACATCTGGCCCAGAGTCGCAACTTCTAATTCAGCAGAGCTATTGCTGGTGTGCGGGAGTTTTGTCACCTACATCAACAGATGGCAGCAAGCAGCTTTGATGTCGTGATGGAACGGTCCAAAAACTCCTACAGAGCAGATTCGCTGCCTGATGAGATATCGATTCCTGCATTCTGTTACAGAGTACAGCATCACTTTTATCACACTAGTGTTAACCTACACACACACACATATAAATGCATGTATATATACGCTTACATTCACTCGCGCAAACACAGGAAATTTTGTATGTGCAGGCATGTATATATGTATGTACGTATATGTGTGTATGCTGGTGTCTGAAGCACGTGAATATGCATTATGAGCTCTGGCTATAATTTACGTTGCCGTTTTACTGTTACGTAGTTTTATGACGTCACTGGTCGACAGCTTCACTCCTGGTGAACGACCTTTCCAGAAGAAAGCACGAGACATTGTATCTGACACCTAAGTAGAGCCAACAATTTCAAAACAGGTATCTTCACAACCACTCACTTGATATTTCAAGGTTATAACGCCGACTTTTACTACGGAGATGTTCAGATGTGTCTTCTATATATATATATATATATACATACATACATATATATATATATATATATATATATATATATATATATATATACACACACACACACAAATATAAATTAATTTTATAGCAGGCGATATATGTATGTGTGTGTGTGTGTTTATGTGTATGCGTGCGTGTGCCTGTGTGCGTTTGTGTGCGTGTGGGTGGATGGGCTAGGTTGATTCTTTTATTTATATTGATTGTATTAACAAATAAATAAAGTATTCATCTGTGATGAATAATGAATGTCATAATACATAGTCGCTGTTACTATTGCTACTACGTGAAAGAATTAATACATTTATATAAAGAAATATATTTTTTAATATAGAAAATTAAGAAGTGCTTTTGTTGGTATTGCTGTTTGGAATAATAACTATGTGGTAGCTGCTATTTCTAGCACGCTAAACGTAGTAGGATTACCTCGAAGTTTGTTTAAATTACAGATATATTACAACTACGATAAATTAATAAAAGAAATATTTACTTAGCAAATGAGATTTTTTAATAAATTGAAGTTTTCAGGAAAATTTACTTTCTCAATTTCTATTTATTATTGAATATTTCAAGTTCGCAAATTTAAATATTCGGTACAAGTTATTTTTAAACGAGATTTTATTTTAACGAGATTTTTACTGCGATCTTTTAACCTTAAGAAGACATCTCCTCTACCTGGTTGACAATGCACAGCTACATCCGATATATTGCGAGCAAGAGAGCGAAGCCCTACCGCGTTCCAGCGACGGGACAAGCACACCAGCCTGGTTTCGGGCTATTTCTGCCTCTCTCCAGTACTGGACACTTCGTCGGCTATATATATATATATATATATATATATATACACACACATACATAGCTGTGTGGCAAAAAATTTGCTTCCCAGCCATAAGTTCCCAGGTTCACTTCCACTGCCGGGTAAGTGTCTTTTCTTATAGCCGCGGGCCGACCAAAATCTTACCAGTGAATTTAGTAGATGGAAACTGAAATAAGTCAGTAGTATATATACATGTATGTATCTGTCAATATGTGTGTGTTTTGCGTATGGTTTTCTTCCTCCACCACTTCATAACCGGTGTTGGGTTGTTTACGCCCGCGTGAAAGAGACAGCTAGAATAAGTACCCAGGCTTCAAAAAAACTAAAACAAAGTAAGTACTTGGATCGATTCGTTCTCGTAAAATTTTTTAAGGCAATTCCCCCAGCATGGTCACAGTCTAATGAGTGAAACAAGTAAAAGATAAAAGAAGTAGATAGATAGATAGATAGATAGATAGATAGCTATATATATGTATGTATATATATGTCTTTGTGTCTATATATATATATATATATATATATATATATATATATATATATATATATATATATATATATATATATATCTTCATATATGTATATATGCGTGTGTGTATATATATATATATATAAATATGTCTTCATATATGCATGAAGAGGGGAGAAGAAAGCGGGGGGAAATGCGTAGAGAAAGACTAAAATAAAGATAGAAAGAAATAAAGAAAGCATTATAAAGGCTACATACAATGAAATTCTATCTCATTAACCATTTAGTGGTTACTATGATTCACTTACATCCTTATCCCACCTCTATCTGGGCCAAACTCTCTGATCTAGAAATTAGTTAATTGACATTATGTAGCAAGTCTCTAAGTATTCTCTATCCGTAAATAACTTAATCGGACCGCAGTTTCAGCTACTTTATGCTTATTAACCTGTTTTCCTTTCCACTCAGACTGTGATGGTGATAATTACCGTGATGACGACAATAGTAGTGATGATGGTGATGTTACTAATGATCATGATGCTGATGCTGATGATTATGATGATGATGATGAGGAGGAGGAGGAGGAGGAGGAGGTGGGGGCGGATGATGGTAATGTTGATGATGATGTCATATCTCGGTTACACTCGTACACTCTTTATTATTGTTGTTGTTGTTGTTCTTCTTCTTTTTTCTTATATGGAATTTCTTTATTTATCGCTATGCAAGGAAATTTTGACCAACCTGGAAGTTTGTTTGTACAGGATTGAAAGGAAAATAGGTTTGATTATATTTTGTTTCTTATTTCTTTATTGCCCACAAGGGGCTAAACATAGAGAGTGGACAAACACGGACAGACAAAGAGAGTAAGTTGATTACATCGACCCGAGTGCGTAACTGGTACTTAATTTATCGACCCCGAAAGGATGAAAAGCAAAGTCGACCTCGGCAGAATTTGAACTCAGAACGTAACGGCAGACGAAATACCGCAAAGAATTTCGCCCGGCGTGCTAACGGCTCTGCCAGCTCACCGCCTTACTTTGATTATATTTTGTTTGTTGTTTGTCTATACAAAATGAGTATGCGGAGCACGCACCGAAACCACAGCAAAAATGATGGCAAAAAAGAAAATCAGCAAAAAGTATTTTTGCAGCAACACAAGCATAATAACCACAACAGTAATAGCAACAACAACAACAACAACAACAACAACAACATTAACAAATATAGCACACGTTCGCAATTTGTCAGAGGAAAATGATTCTGCAATTTTCTGTAATTCTTAATGTCAGCAAAATGGGTGGAATCCATCCTTTCCAAAAGTTCGCTGCAATAGTTGAACGCTAGCCTTGGGTCATCTGAGAGAAACAACAGCTATTTGGAAACATTTCGTCACAGCGTCTTTTCATGTGTTTGAGAAGAAGACTTGAAGGTTTCGAATACGTTAGAGTAAAATCTCCTCTATTGGGCGGGGCAAGTATATTCAAGTATATTATTCGAGTTTGAAACCGATGACAAGATAAGGGGACAAGTTAGACTAGTGAGAGGCATCTCTGCCCGTAGGCTAGCTCTCCAATAAATGGAATTATGAAATATAGAAACCACCATGAAAGACACTGGACACGACGTTGACCTTTGGTTCGTTGTCCATTTTCTGACTCAATACGGTCACAAGGTCAATGCTGACCTATTCTAAAAACACGTTCTTGTCGGGTGGAATTATTAGGGGTGATATGTCCTGATGATCCTCGTCTCCGGAAAACAATAAGGTGTTTCTGAGACTGTGCTCTGTGGCGGGCAAATATGATTGTGCAGATCGTGAAGTCAAGCTGCTCCACATGTGACAGCAATAGTCGTTTAAAAGACTTCTAAACGTAAGACTAGTGAAACTAAAGGCAAAATAAAATCAGATGGGCAAACAGCTACAAGAAGACTACGAGGCTGTTGGTCGCTGGACTGTATGAGATGCAGCTCCGGTATGCTTAGCGGTATTTCGTCTGTCTACTCGTTCTGAGTTCAAACTCCACTGAGGTCAACTTTGTCTTTCATTCTTTCGGGGTCGATAAAATGAGTACCGGTCGAGCACTGGGATCGATGTAATCAACTAGTTCCCTCCCCAAAAATTTCGGGCCTTCTTCTTATAGTAGAAAGGATTATGGTTATTATGAACTGTGTCGGTGGGTTGGGAGAATAGGTAGGGCATGGGACAACATACCTTGTGGTATTTGATCCAGCTCTGTGTTCGAATGCCGCCGAGGCTTTGCCTTTGACGGTTGGTAAAATATAAAACCAGTCAAATACTGGAGTCAGTGTAATCGACTAACCCCTCTCTATAAACTTCAGGACTTGTGCTTACGTGAGAAACAATAAGGATTACTATTAACAACTGCCTTTGTTTGTAAACATAAACAAACACAAAACCGTCATTGAAATAGGAAGTTCCAAGCACAGACACACACACTTACGAATCACACTTATATTTTTACATCTTCTCACTAACATATACACAAAATCATCTAATCAAATATCAGGTTACACGCAAATAGATATACATTCTGTGAGACTTCAATTTAAACAAAAGCTTATAGACATCCGCATAAATTCATTTATATACACAGATACAGTGATACTGTTTAACTATTTACATTTACAAATTCCTTCCCGCTACACACACACACACACACACACACACACACACATTCACACACGAAATCACAAACAGCATAAACACATATGTACATTCACTCATGCACACTGCCATAAATACATCTACACGTATCCAGAGTGATTAACTTAAGTAGGAAATGATTACGTGCACGCTAATTAACCCATCTAAATTATCAGCCTTTCCTTTCTGTTTTCTATTTCTCTCCCCTTCGCTTTTTTTTTTCACTCCTGACCTCTCACTCATTTTCCCAGATTATCTGTACGCTTCACGCACTATATTTAACAGAGTTCTGGGCCTAAAATTGTCAGACAAATAGGAATGTTTCTTGATTACTCATAGTTGCAGTAGACAGCTGGGAAGATGCAGATGGGGTGGTGGAAACAAGTCTCTCTTATAGTTGGTAAAGTTCGTTGGGTAGTCTCGGTGATTTACCCTTCGTTCAGCTCTCAAACCGTACATTATTCCACTAAAATTATTGCATCTTTCAAGCGATCGTCATCACCAGCCATCAAAGTAGCGTGCCTGCCAAAAGTTCGACAAAGTCCTGCGGCACAAACAACGTGCATCTAGTTGGATATCAGACAACACGAACTCATGCGTATTAGTGGGTTTTAACATACGCCTTAGTTCTGGCAATTCAACCTTCATGCTTCCTATCGAAGGAACGGTGGCTATACATTCTCGCTATTTGTACTTCGTATGCAATTCCCATATTTATTGCCTTCAAGAATACCTGCTGAGGTATTCTTCTCCAACCTATTGTTTTTCCCTCCTCTTGGCACTCCGTCGCTTACGACGACGAGGGTTCCAGTTGATCCAATCAACGGAACAGCCTGCTCGTGAAATTAACATGTAAGTGGCTGAGCACTCCACAGACACGTGTACCCTTAACGTAGTTCTTGGGGAAGAAAGAGTGAGAGAAAGTTGTGGTGAAAGAGTACAGCAGGGTTCTCCACCATCCCTTGCCGGAGCCTTGTGGAACTTTAGGTGTTTTCGTTCAATAAACACTCACAACGCCCGGTCTGCCAATCGAAACCGCGATCCTACGACCGCGAGTCCACTGCCCTAACCACTGGGCCAAAATGTATTTGTCGCCAAACAACTAACAAAGTATTTATTGCCGGTTTGGCAATAGAGCCCCATTGTATAAATGTTAGGCTTAACAAAAGAACGAGTACTGGGGTCGATCCATTTGACTAGAAATACTTCAAACCGGTACCCCCAGCATGGCTGCAATCTAAAGACTGAAAGTAAAAGATATAAGCATTTCAATTAGAGAATTCCTCTGAATACAATTTTTCTAAAATGGTGATATTATGCTTCGAAAGTAGATTTTAAAACGATGGACATGTTCCCCTAATTTGCTAAATATTAAGTGAAAAGACAGTGTTGAGACTTCAATATACAAGAGTCAAATTTAGATAAGCATCTCTCGGTTGCTGGGAGATCTTTAGATAGGTTACGAAGTACAACTTCAGATAAGGATCATGAAGGAGTTCTAAGAGACAATATCTACATTGATTGATTGTAGTAATTAGGCTTAGAAACATGCAGACATGTGTTTTAGAAAATTAATTAACTAAATTAATATAACAGCCATTTACATCTAATTGGTGTAGAATTTCTTCGAGTCTGCAGTAAAGATTAGAACCTAATTGATGCAAACGTATGCCAAACCAAAGACGTACCGTTATAGGGTTGCTTGTCTTGCTAGAAATAGCAGACAAATCTTCGTTAAATCATGCGCTGCAGTATGGATTAAGTAACTGACACATTAGATAATGCGTTTCTTCATAACTCTACAAAGTCTGGGATAGTCGCGGTTGGAGAGTCTTTGATCATATTTATTCTCCATGAGGTTTGATCTGGGTCTAAAACACAACAATATATTAATGTAAGTGAAGGTGACGAGCTGGAAGAAACGTTAGCAAGCCGAGCAAAATGATTAGCGACATCTTGTCTGTCTTTACGTTCTGAGTTCAATTTCCCTCGTGGTCGACTTCGTCTATCATCCTTTCGGAATCGATAAAATAAGTACCAGTTGAATACTGGAGTCGATGTCACCGACTTAGTCCCCCTCTCCCGAAATTGTTGGCCTTGTGCTAAAATTTGAAACCAATATATTAACATAAGTGCCCAGTGAGATTCACAAGTGCTTGAGCAGTTAGGATTCTATCTTGGAGTTTGATCATTAGACGGTTCCTATTTCCTCATAGACACAAGGTTAGCCATGCGTGGCCATCTTCTTCGTACCCCTAAAAGGACTGGTATACCCACGGATGGTATGCCTTTGATCACAGGTCTTTTCCATAAGGTTTGATCTGGAGCGAAACCACAACAATATGTTAACATATGTGTCATGTGAGATTCCCAAATGTCTGACGAGCTAGAATTCTATTCTGGAGTCTAAACGTTAGACGGTTCGTATCCCGTCGCAGACAGTCGGTTAGTCGTGTCTAGCCATCTGTGAATTTATACAATGGTAACATACAGCAGATCTGTCTCCTGTACGAGCAAAAACTCGGGCACTGTATAATTGACAATTCTTTCATTAGCTTATGCTACGCAACTCAAAAAACAAGCCAAGAACTCTGGAGAAAACAGAAAAAGAAAGACATCAGGAGGACCATCTTCAATGGTGCTTGTAATAGGTCACGGGACATTAAAATTTTAGTTTTATCGACTAAAACTATTGCTATAGAAGAGAGGAGAAGGGCTTTATCATGTTGTAAATAAAACTGTTGAAACATTTAGCGATATCCAGCTCAAAAAGAAAAGAAATATCATAACAATAAATAAAATAAAAACTTCGAAAGATTATCAAAAAATTATTAGGTGGGGACGAGAAAAATATAAATACAAATGTTTCATTTAATATGTTAGGATGAAAATACTTATATTTTTTTTTGGTTACACTGTTATGTCTTTGAATCTAACAGCCACGGTTCTGTTGCTCCCAGATGAAGACTCCCGAGGGTCAACAAAAATGATGATTCTTCGTCGAGTGGTTTGATTACTATGAGGGTTTATATGTAACATAACACACGCGCACACACACCCACACACGAACACACAGGAACACAAACACACAGGAACACACACACACACACACACACACACACACACACACACACACACACACACTCTTATACGTACACACACACTTATGTTAATGTAGACATGTATATGAAAACATGTGCGTATGTTTGTGTATGTGCGTATATATGTGTGTGTACATGTATATATAAATATGTGTA
>NC_069000.1:11651909-11653836 GCF_001194135.2 Octopus bimaculoides
ATATATATATGTATGTATGTATGTGTGTTTGTGTGTATTTGTGTCTGTGTGTGTGTGTATATATATATATATATATATATATATATCACAGAGAGGAAGAGAGAGATAGAGAAAGCGAGAGAAAGAAAGAGAGTGAGAGAGTTGCAGTGGAAGGAAAATTACCTATGTAAATCTTTGTGTGTGATCTGACTACAGGGAACTTCTTATCTCCCCTGCCGACCATCTGTCTCGCACGATAAAAGTTCTTCATTTTATTCTTTCTTTCTTATTGTTTCCCATATGACTCAGGTTTATAAACGACAGAATGAATAAGTTGAGATAACAATACATGCAACATATTATAGTATCCCTCGAAAGCTTAGTCTACGAGCTTCAAATCCCGATATTCGTTGTATTGTTACAACCGCATACGACAGAATGTCTCTAAGAAGTTGCTCTCTCTCTCTCTCTCTCTCTGCTAGCAATATCGATGTAATTCTCCTCCATATTGCCAAACCACCTTAGAGTAATACAAGTTATTAAATCCTGAATTCACAGGAATATTGCGGTCGATGAGGTTTACACCTTCATCCACATACAGTCTTAATAAAAATCTATTCGAGAAATTCACTCGTAATTTCTTTGCTTCAAGAATCCTGAGACACGTAATAACAACCAAATGTCCCTCAAATTATGCCCCACAGCATTGCTCCCCCCCCCAAAAAAAAATGGGGGCGGGGCAATGACAACATACTAGGAACATTTTACCTCTGTATTTAAGAGAAAAGCATTATCAGTACACGGCATGGTCGCGGACGGAGAGCCTTTTGATCATACTTTTAAAGATCTCTTAGGATACACCCTACCATCGTAATGCAAAACAACATAGCTGGTCTGACGAGGGGGAGGTGCTAAGTACCTCCACCACCAACACTACCAACAGCATCACTAGCACCAATACCACCACCAGCATCACCACCACCATCATCACCACCACCACCACCACCATCAAAACCAACAACAACACCCACGATGACCAACAATAACAACACATAAAACGTACATAAAATCACAAAGACAATGAAACAAAGCACATTAACAGGCGGTGCTCCATCATGGTCGTGCTCGTAATGGCTAAACCAAACGAAAGAACTAAAGAACTAACATATGGTAAACTAAACATATGTAGAAAGAAGCCAATGTGGTTGTCAGTGAGTGGTCGATAATTGTGCTAAAAATGGCAGCCAAGTTACGCCCTGGACCATAATGATAAGAAAAAAAATTCGAAACAAAACAGAAAAAAAAATGAAGGTGGTGGTCACGGCCGGAACGACGCCCTTGACTGGCAAAGTCTGATTGATCATGGCTGACATGCTAACTAAACAAGCACAACAACAATAACTACACATGGAAGATGAAATGAATGAATTTCACAGTAATATTTTGCATATTATGCCTTACACTGAATGACACATGGACATGCACACACATACTCACACACACACACACACACACACACACACACACACACACACACACACACACACACACACACACACACACACACACACACACACACACACACACACACACACACACACACACACACATCATGTACACAGGAAGTGATAAACGAACGTGTACGCCATTTACTTTTACGCACGCATGTACGAGCGCGCGAAATCAAACACGAACTGGAAAAACACTTGCACGTTAACTAACAGGCATCGAACGGAACTGCACTAGCAGCGGCAGCAGCGGCAGCAGCAGCAGTAGAAGTACTGATGGTGGTGGTGGTGGTGGTGGTGGTAGTAGTAGTAGTAGTAGTAGTAGTAGTAGTAGTAGTAGTAGTGTTACGTGAAAGAAGCGAGTAGTGGGTTCCACCGATTAACACAAGACAGTTGTACGATACACATGTACAAACACACACACACACACGTATATATAT
>NC_069000.1:11654172-11654969 GCF_001194135.2 Octopus bimaculoides
TATATATATATATATATATGCACACATATATGCATATAGATATACAGTTGTATATAAATATATGAGTGTCTGTGTCTATACATACACACACACACACACACACACACACACACACACGAATATATGCGTGTATGTAAACATATGAATATGCGTATTTGTATTTTCCGCCGCACATGTGTATTTATGTGTGTATGAATGTGCATATGTGCCTGTGTCTGTGTATATGTGTGTGTGAGAGTATCTGTCTGTGTCTGTGTCTGTGTCTGTGTGTGTCTCTCTCTCTTCGTGTGTGTGTGTGTGTGTGTGTGTGTGTGTGTGTGGTTGTGTGTGTAAAAGAAGGCCAACTATCCTAGCAGAAACACGCGTCTGTTGAATCTATTAAAAAGACGACTTGGCTCGGCCGATGTGGCGCGATTCTGAATCAGCTTTGATCTTGCTGCCATCTGGAGGGCGTTCTTCTCCAAAAGATACATTCCCATCGGGGGGTCCCGAATAATTAGAACCCTGTTGCTTTATACTTATCTCACTCACATCAGTGTATGTGGAAAACCCAGGAGGACATTTTAACCCTGTACCAGTTGGCAAGACGTTCTCAGAATCTCATGTGCGTATATGCGTGTATACAAGACTAAAGGGAATTCATCAACATTACGCCTTCCTCAAATTATATACATGTGTGTGTGTGTGTGTATGTGCTGTAACACAACAATCTAAAGTTATAAATACATACATACACATATGTAAATTTATGCATATATATATATATATATATATATATATATATATATATATATATA
>NC_069000.1:11655559-11658308 GCF_001194135.2 Octopus bimaculoides
ATGTAGATAAACACGATTAGGCTTGACACACATATGAAAGGTTGAAGAACCATTTCGCTCATGAAAGACTATGGAATAGCACTTGGAAAGTTCCCTTCCGAGGCACAAGTCCGGATTTTTGGAAGACCAGCAGTCACCCATGCATATCAGCCTCCCCTCTCCACGCCACCGATGTTATCCAAGGGAAAGACAAAGTCTAAATTTAATTAGAGGATGTGTAAACCTTATGAGAGGATGGTTTCATTCAAGGAAATACTGGTTCAATACATACTATTCGGAGGGAATGAATTTCCTTAAAATAATAGGTATATATAAAAACATATAGTTTATATTCATTTAAAAGAAGAAAAGAAAATGGAGTGAAACTGGCCGCCCTGCTCATTACCTCACTCCAGATCTTCTCCATCTGTATATCTGGACGGAGCCAAACTCCAAGCAATTTAACTAGCCTATCCGTGCAGCTTCTCCCAGATTTTGGACGGCATAGACTTACCTCTCTAAATGTTGGACTGCAGGTTCGGTTACTTTTCCTGGCTGCTTTTAACTTCTGTCATCGCCCTGCATTTCCTTAGAGCAGTGCCGATCACCTCAATGTGCTTCGTGTTCAACACTATTTCGGTGGTCCTTGGCCATGAAGTTTTTGATTTGCAATACTCGATAGGAAGACGTGTGGTCGTGGCTAAAAGACATCTGATCAAAGATCTGCTTTGTCAAGAGTACGTTGGAGCTACACAACTAACATAGTGTATGATTTCTTGTTATAGAATTCAACAACTGTCTTATTCATTTATATAAATTATGCAAAAAATATTTCAAATATAACTATAATAATTCATTTTTCTATGGAAATGATGAGGAAAGCGAGAATAATTTACAAATTTAGGCTTTCTTATAAAGAGGTTGCTATTTTATATATTAGATTACATTTTTGATTCATAAACACATCACAAACTTAGTTCAACATCTCCCTGCAACGTCTCATATACATTTTTTATTAATTACAAAACATTGCATTTTTATAGATTTGCTGACAGATGCCTTCGCAACACAATAGCGTGGTTGTCTTAAGAAAAAAAATAACAAAATTATGTCGTACCAATCCTTGTAACTGCATGACTTTCCCAAACAATAATAAACAATAATTCCTCTTCCTGTCGTAAACCAAAATACATTCCTAAATATCAAAAAACCCCTTCTCTTCAATAAACTGAACTTCTCAAAATCTTTGAGAGTGTTATAAAGATTATGCAAAGACAGTGCGAAAAGCAACAATGACTACCACAATACAAAACGTCATAATGTGAAGCTATTGTAAACGTCACAATGCATGCTTCTCACAAACACCAGTAAAACCATAATGGCTGTCGTAGTATTTACTCCGCACAATTCAAATCGATCGACACTTTGCTTTTTATTCTTAATAAGATACAAATTATTTTAGTAAACTTCACCGAATCACAGCTCCAAAGCCCAAATCACCTCAATAAGTTCAAATCTCAAGTCAATGCTTTTAAAACACATTTCAGTTGCTTCGTATCGAATAACGACAAATATCTTCAATTGGGGCAGTTATAGTAATAACAACATTGCTTCATATGATAAACAAGATTTCTACAAATAAACCTTAATTCTTCGGTCTAAAATGATTGAAACTTATGGCAGATTTTCCATCGGTTTCACCTGTGACCACCCAGTCGTTCGATCAACTAATGAATTCCACGTAATTTTTTATGTCGACTCAACGTGATATACTGCTTGGCAAGTGCTAAACCTTTCAATTCCGGGTACATTCCAGAATGAGAATGAGTGGGCAGGAAAAATGGGCCCTGTAATTTCAAATCAGACACCGAAAGCTGGCACAAAAATCACTTGGTATTTTACAGAGAACTATAATATTCATTCCGTTTTTGCATTTAGTTTTCAAAATTCTCTGCTCAACATTCTCTGTCATGGTCAATGCGACGACAACACGCTACACATCTTCCTTCAAAACATTGCTGTTAACAGCGAAAGTGAGCTAGAACGTTAAAACTTAGTGCACATGCACAACAGAGTTCAAGGTCAATCTCTACCAAGCGACTTTACCCTGCATGCTTTAGCTTCGTTACTATGGAAACAGTCCGGATACTTTTTGATCAGACCACGTATATACCAAAATGAATGTACATATTTCTTGTACAGTTCATGCACTTACAACATCATTGCAGTTGGTTGTCTGGTTTTCGTTGCTTGTTTGTGTGTTTGTTTGTTTGGTTGTTTGTTTGTTTGGTTGGTTAGTTGTTTGGTTGTTGTACGTGAGACAAATCTGTGATTCATATTGAAGTGAAGACTGATAATGCCATCGATGCTGAGAAAACACTGTGAGAATTTCACCCCGCCCCTACAGTCTTCAGCTAGGCTCCTACTGGGAGAAAACATCGCTCAATGTGTATACGACAGTGCTTGTACTTTTATATAAGTGTGTATGTGTTTTGTGAGGGCTGTGTGTGTGTGTGTGTGTGTGTGTATGTGTGTGCGTTAATGTGTGTGTCTATATTAGATATATTTGTGTTGTCATAAACGAGACAGAAATATGAAGAACAGATATAGTGTCTCTAAATACACAAATAATGCTTTTATGATTTACTATAAGTGTAGGAGTGAAAGTATGCGTATATATATATATATATATATATATATATATATAAACACACACATATATAAATATACATATGCCTATATAAATATATATACATATGTATGTATATAT
>NC_069000.1:11659176-11660086 GCF_001194135.2 Octopus bimaculoides
TTTTTTTTTTTTTTTTTTGCTATATAACTAGTCGCTTCCGCAGACTACGTTAGTCTTGAGATTATCTCCCTTTCTTCTTTGAAGGATTTTTTCCTGTTGCACTTCTAGAATTTGATCTACCAACCCTTGTCATGCGGACAAGAAATGATATTTAGACTCAACCTAATTGCAGGTTATGACTGACAGTTAATCCATTGATGCCCTGATGAAGAAAATGTATCAAAGTGCACCTCCGCTACGTAATCTGTGGGCGAAATCGCAGATTCTATACTTGAACAATTTCCATGTCGATCTCTGATCCTCATCTATCTATCTATCTATCTATCTATCTATCAAGATAGACAGACAGACACATAGATAGATAAACAGATAGATAGATAAGTACATAGATAGACAGACAGAATGATAGATAGATAGATAGATAGATAGATAGATAGATAGATAGATAGAATGCGGGTATAATTTTAAAGAATAAATGAGCGCAAAGGATGTAGGCTTCCGCATTATAAGTGATAAAACATCCTTTGGAAGAAAAAGAATGTAATTACTATGAAGTGCAAGCTGTATTCCCGAAGTTGTTCAGCAATTTATCTCCCTTGCTTAATAACTCTTTTTATCACGACGACAAAAATTCCTTTCACATACAACTGGAAATTTATCAATATTGCAATATCCATCGCCATTATAACAGATTTGCTTTTCGGCCTTTCAATGGGGAATGTCTCACAGATAGATAGATACAGACACAGACACACAGACACACACACAGACACACACACGCACACACATACACACACAGAGATATACATGCACATATGCATGCACAAGCGCGCTCGCGCGTAGTCACACACGTACACACATATATTATTATTATTATATATATATATATGTATATATATATATATGTATA
>NC_069000.1:11661712-11662781 GCF_001194135.2 Octopus bimaculoides
TATATATATATATATATATATATTTATATATATATATACATATATATACACACACATATACATATATATACACACACACACATGTATATGCAAGTGCATACATATGTAAATATACTTTCATAAGTATATGCGTGTGTAGAACTACATATATATACAAATATATAAATATGTATACATAGGAATACTTATATAGTTACACACACATACACACACATATATTTATATATATACATGCATATTTAAACATATGCATATATGTATATATCCATGCATATATATATATGTATATATATGTATACATACATACATACATACATACATACATACATACATATGTATATATATATATATAAAAGATGACATGCCCTAGACACAAGATATGTAAATGTATTTACACACACACACATATATATGTATGTATGTATGTATCCATGTATGTATGTATGTATGTATGTATGTATGTATGTACGTATGCATGTATGTATATCAATTCCTTATACAATATATATGTCTAGTGAAGGCTACTGCAACAATGCACTGTTAATTTCAAAAAGCTGTTTACATGAAAAACTCCTATCGCCAATTTCACCGTCTTTGATATACGATGCTGGTGTCTGATATAACTTTATAATTGTCTTCTCTGTACTTTAATAGACCCCGTATTAACCACACAGGCACACACACACACACAGGCACACAAAACACACACATACACGCAGTTACACGCACATTCCTTGCTCTCATTGGCGTATAACTTTCGGATACACACACACATACACACACACATACGCCCGAATACAACTGCGCATACTTCCACGCACTTCGCTTTCTCATTCACAAACGGACAAGCGTAATTGTGCAAGAATATATGATGTGGTATCTATTATTATTACACATACACGAAGTGGTATCAAAAAGTCCCCGGTGATATGAAAAAGCTCGAGGCAATATCAAAAATTTAAAAAGAAAAAAACTTATTCACCTGAGTTTTATCATCATCTATTATTATTATTATTATTATTATTATTATTATTATTATTATTATTATTATATATATATATATATATAT
>NC_069000.1:11663403-11666685 GCF_001194135.2 Octopus bimaculoides
TATATATATATATATATATATGCATGTATGTATGTGTGTGTGTGTGTGTATGTCCAAGTCTGCACCTATGTGAAGGCAAGTCTTGGTTTGCCAATCTGCATGTATGGCATAGGCACATACAAACATATCAAATACCACACAACATAATTTCCTGATTTATTAAAGCTATCTCCGTTTATACAGCATATGTCGCAATAACTAAATGGTAATTGAGAACAGCTCCATATGAGATAGGCAGGCAATCTGAAGAATCAGGAATTCTCCCAAGTTGACACGATATTAAGGAATGTATGTATGTATGTATGTATGTATGCATGTATGTATGTATGTAATGTATATATGTATGTATGTATTTCTGCTGGGTGTGTGTGTTTGTGTGTGTGCCTACATATGTGTTTGTGCGTCTGGAGATATGTGTCTTAATTTATTAAGCTTTGCACTTTATAATCTTACTGGCTTCGTGGATGTTTATCAGTCTCATGCCAGCTGTAAGTGAGACCCATACTCGTAGTATGTAATAGTTTTCTTCTATCTATGCATTTCGCAAGTTGTCCCTTCGAAACCAATTTTGAATTATCACCATCAGCGCCGCTGCTGCCACCGCCGCTTCCACCATCACCACTAACCACCACCGATTCTACCACTACTATCACCACCACTATCACCACCACTACCACCACTACCACCACCATCATCACTACAACCGTCCCCATCATCACCACTACCACCATCAAAGCTTATGTGTGGATTTGGTAGACGGAAACTGAAAAAAAGCCCGTCATATATATATATATATACATATATATATATATATATATATATATATATATATATATATATATATATATATATATATATATATATATATATGTATGTATGTATATATATATATTCTTTTATTCTGTTACTTGTTTCAGTCATTTGACTGCGGCCATGCTGGAGCACCGCCTTTAGTCGAGCAAGTCGACTCCATGACTTATTCTTTGTAAGTCTGGTACTTATTCTATCGGATTTTCCAATGACCAGATAACTGAAGAGATGTTGGCGCGGGTTTCCGCCCCGGCATCCGAAACTCGGAGTTTTATCACGGCTACCGAATAAGTGTCACAAATTTTTACAGATAAATTCCTCTATTTACATAATATCGAGGTCTCTTTCTTTCTTTTGTTGTCTTTTCTATCAATATATATGAAATCGTTGTTCTGGAATTCTGTTCCTTCTTCGAATTTCCCTGAGAAATGTAATCTTCATTTAAATCTTGTGTTGACTGCGTTATTGTTTGTAGGGCAGCTTCTTAGAAGATATTTCTTCTCCTTGTGTAAATCACAACAAACTGAGTGGTGTCTCGATGCCTGTTATATTAAGGGTCATTTGCTGCTGCTTGAGAGTGATTTCTCATCAAAAACAAGCACAAGTACTGCAAAAGTATTAGTTACCTTAGATTTATCTTTTGGGGAAAACGTCTATTCTTCAGTTAATATGTCATATATAATTACGTTTTATTTTTATTAGAATTGGAATTGCTCGGTTGGTTTATAATTGTGTTCGCTTACATTTCGAAGAATTTGAAGGTATTGCTATCTAATTCTTTAATCGCAATACACTTTTACTCTTTACTCTTTTACTTGTTTCAGTCATTTGACTGCGGCCATGCTGGAGCACCGCCTTTAGTCAAGAAAATCGACCCCAGGACTTATTCTTTGTAAGCCTAGTACTTATTCTATCGGTTTCTTTTTGCCGAACCGCTAAGTTACGGGAACGTAAACACACCAGCATCGGTTTTCAAGCGATGGGGGGGGACAAACACAGACACACAAACACACATTCATATATACATATACATATATACGACGGGCTTCTTTCAGTTTCCGTCATCCAAATCCACTCACAAGGCTTTGGTCGACCCGAGGCTATAGTAGAAGACACTTGCCCAAGGTGCCACGCAGTCGGATTGAACCCGGAACCATATGGCTGGTAAGCAATATTTATTTTCCTATCAAAATGAGGTGTTCGCTTTTTTTTTTTGTTTTTTTGTTTTTAGTTGATACTGTTTTGGTTGTCGTTATGATACAGGGAAAAAGTCGTTGAAGAAGTTGAAAATAAAGCAAAAAAGAGAAGAAAAGAAGCAGCAGAAAACAATAAGGAAGAAAGACAAAATAAATGAAAAGAAGGAAAGAAAGACAAGAAAGATATGAAGAAAATAAAGGTGAAAAAAGAAAGAGAGGTGTGGCTGAAGGAAAAGGCACGGTTTGAACCACATCTCGATGTTATATACTGAGAGTATGTGTTAAAACAAAGATTATCATACGCTTAAGAACTGTTCCGGAAATTGCTTAATTTTGAAACCGGAAGCCAATGCTTGTTGAAAGCCAGTTACATTTTAGCGCCGTCGTGGAGAATATCTGTAGTATTTATTATAGTAACGTTGCCAGCGGTTGTGGTGGGAGGTCTTGAAATATGTTGTTCTTAGTGGTGGTGATGGTGGGAGTACGTGATACAATTAATATATGGTTATGGGAAAAGTTCTCTGGTGGGTGGGAAATGTATAAAAGATGTTTTAATGAGTCGTAGAGATTCCATTTTAATTCGTTCCTTGTTTCTGGGGTTTAAGGTTATTAGTGAAGAGGGAGGAAGATAGTGTAGGAAATATAGTGGGGACAGAGAATGACACGAGACGAGGAGAGGAGGTGTCGATGGTAGTGGGGAGCTGAGGCTGGGGTTCCGAGCTGTAGTTATGCGATATGGAAGTGTGGAAGTGTTAGAAAGATAAATAACAAATTTAATTTACCAGTGAGTGTTCATAAACACACACACGTACGCACACGCGCACACACATGCATACACGCACGCATATGCACACACGCACGCAGAAGTGGTTATATTTGCATGTAATGCATGTATGAATGTAATTACATAATTGAACTCTGCTAAATTGTTATTGAGCTCTTTTATTTCACTTATGTTATACATAAGGCGCAGGACAGGCTGTATGGTAAGTAACTTGCTTACCAACCACATGGTTCCAGGTTCAGTCGTGGCACTTTAGGGCACTTAGGGGAAAAAATTATATTCATGAAGAATGAAATGGATATTATTTGTGAAAAATTTGACTGTATGGCCGCAGTCAAATGACTAAAACAAGTAAAAGAGTAAAAGAGTAAAAAAAAAGGGTGCATTACTTGCGGTAAAAACGATAGAAAACGCACCGATTGGCGACTTCGTGTGCATGTCACAAAGAGTGCAGAGTCGAAGCAATGCTCGATTTCTTTCGCCACCTCTCTC
>NC_069000.1:11670716-11673145 GCF_001194135.2 Octopus bimaculoides
ATATACATATATATACATATATATATATATATATATAAATATAGGCATACATATATATATATGCATATATACATATATATACATATATATATATATATATAATATCAAAGAGCTCCTGCTCTTGATCAATTTGCGGAAAGATTCGTATGATTTGCGGGACTTTACTGCTTCGGCGTCTTGACTCTCTTTCTCTTGAGTCTAAACCTTTCTTAGCGCACTTTCACGATTCAAATAAAACAATTAGACGTGCATAATAGACGCTGGTGGTGGCCAGATGGAGCCACAGCTCGTTGTCTAGGTGACTGCAGTACACGTTAGGCGGTTGATGTACTTCTATGTAGTTGCCGAATGATCCCAACACTGAATTAATAACTACTTTGTACGGCGTCGAATAATCTCCTAATAATCTTTGGCTATCATTATATTGTCATTACATCTTCTACTCGCAAACAGACATCACAATCTTCAAAGCGTCCCACTTCCATCACTCTGTCCGTTTGTCTGTCTGTCTGTCTGTCTGTCTCTGTCTGTCTCCGTCTCTCTGTCCGTCTGTCTATCTCTCTCTCTCTCTCTCCCTCGTTCTTCGTCTCCCTTTGTCACTTCCTCTCTATTATGCGTGTGTGTGCGAATACTGAGAATCTGTGTTTATTAATATACGCATGTGAGTACGTATGTGTGCGTATTCATGTATACACACACACATACACACATAGATATATTCATGCACGCGTTTATGTATGTGTGTGTGTGTGTAACTGTTTTGAGTGTGTATATTTATCATTAAGGTGAATATTTTTTCATATAACAGTCGTATATATCTACATATGGATCTATCTATATACCTATATCCATCTAATTATTTATCAGTCAAGACATCTATCTATCTGTCTGTCTAGCTTTCTCTCTCTCTCTCTCTCTCTCTCTCTCTCTCTTTCTGTACACACACACACACACACACACACACACACACACACACACACACACACACACACACACACACACACACACACACACACACACACAAACATATATATATATATATAGAGAGAGAGAGAGAGAGAGAGAAAACGAGAGATATATAGATATATAAATAGATAGATAGATAGATAGATAGATAGATAGATAGATAGATACAGACAGAGACAGAGACAGAGATAGACAGGTGTATATACACGCACACACACGTACACACACATACACACACACATTTTTATATAAGCGTACATATGTGTTCGTGTGCCTTATACATTCACATGTGTTTAATTTTTTGGTACATGCGTCTGTATGTTCAAAATGTACATAGAACCCGTCAACTATAAAATTTTCTTTTTGTATGAACGTCTGCATGGTTGAGTATCTATAGTGTGTTAATGTAGCGTTAAAATGTATATAGGATAAGTTCTACACCGTTGGTTATTGGAGGTGGTGTAAAATATTGTTTTCGCTTCGGGAGTAGTCAGTGCTAATGTTATTTATGTGTGTCTGTTTGTATCTATACTTATATTTATGATGAGTTATGATATGTTATACTATGTATGTATGTGTGTAGATAATGAAAATGCTTGTTCCGATATAGAAATCGCTAAAGTGTAAGCGAGTCCTGGTACACAAGTGTATGTACGAGCACTTAAGAAGTGAGACGACGAGCTGACGGGATCGTTTGCACGCCGGACAAAATGCTTAGTGCTAACCCGTCCGTCTTTACGTTCTGAGTTCAAATTCCGTCGAGATCGACTTTGCCTTTCATTCTTTCGGGATCGATAACATAGGTATTAGTTGAGCAGTGGTGTCAACCAAATTACTAAAAGAAACAAAGCAGCGAGTTTGGCAGAATCGCTAGCACGCTGCGCAAAATGCTTAGCGATATTTCGTCCGCCTTTACGTTCTGAGTTCAAATTCCGGGGTCGACAAAATGAGTAACAGTCGAACTCTAAGGTCAATGCAATTGACTTAACCCCATACCTAAAATTGCTGGCATTATGCCAAACTTTGAAACCATTACTAAAAGAAATGAGGCGGCGAGCAGTCAAAATCGTTCGAACGCTGGTCAAAATACTTAGAAACATTACGTCTGTTTTTACGTGGAGTTCAAATTATATATACATGTATATATTTATGTGTGCATACATGCATACATATATACATCAATATGGATGAATATTCATAATATATACATGTGTGTATATATGAGTCGCTGTTCTAAGAACGTTTATGCGCACGCGCAGTGTGTGTGTGTGTGTGTGTGTGTTTTCCTGAAATAGGTTTGTGTCATTGATTCAAATGTGTGTATGCATAGGTATATATGCCCGACTGAAGGCTATTTGTTTGAATTTAAGTTTGAGGGAAGATGTGAGTGATTGTGTGTCGATGTGAGTACACGATCCTGTGCGTCTGTTAGTGTATTGGAATATGTGTATATCTCAGTATAT
>NC_069000.1:11673310-11675449 GCF_001194135.2 Octopus bimaculoides
GAGAGAGAGAGAGAGAGAGAGAGAGTATGTGTATAGTCGTGTGGGACATATGGACGCATACTTGAGGGCAGTATTTGTGTCCGACGGAGAGGGTGTTTTCAAAACTAGATAGAGGCCGGAGGGAAGACTGGGTGAAGGGACGGAGGGGAGGGAAGGAGGGACTATTCCATCATACCCGCTCACCCCCCTTGACATCCTCGTAGGAGTACAAGAATAGAGCAATCACTGAATGTATTAGCGGTAGTGTAGGGATGCGGCGGTAATTCGAAATCCTATCCTCCACGGGGAAGGAGTAGCATAACACTCAGCCCCCAGATGTTTGCCTTAACCCCTAGCACACGCAAACACACACCCACTCGCACGCGCGCACACACATACGCACTCATATATAATACATACTTACATACACACATACACGCACACATACTCGCACGGATACAGGCGTACACAAGCACACCGATACACACACACACACACGTACATATATATGTATATACACACAGATATATACGTGTATATATAAACACATATATACACACACGCATACACACTCACACACGCATACACACACATGCTCTCTCTCTCACACATACACATACGCACGCACACACACACACACACACACACACACACACACACGTAGCACACGTGTCGACACGGAACGTAAAAAAATGACACTCCGTGTCTTTAATTTAGATGTTTATTATCATTATTGTTGTTGTTGTTATTAGTTTTGATGTTGATGCTGTTGTTGTTGTTGTTGTTGTTGTTGTTGTTTTAATTATCATTACTGCTTTTGGTGTTATCTTTTATCTTTTACTTGTTTCAGTCATTAGACCGCGGCCATGCTGGGGCATCCTCTTGAATTTTATTTTTAATCGAATGAAGAAATGAAGGAATTTCTTTTCTCTTACTCAACCCCTAAGGTAAGGGGCGGGAAACAAACCAGTATCGGTTGTCAAGCACACGTGTGTGTGTGTGTGTGTGTGTGTGTGTGTGTGTGTGTGTGTGTGTGTGTGTGTGTGTGTACATACATATAGACATATACACATACAGATAGAGTAGTAGTAGTAGTAGTAGTAGTAGCAGTAGATCATCAAATCACTAAGGCCACCATTCTCATCATCGTTGTCATCGCCGTCGTCATCTTTGTCATTGTTGACTACGTCATCTTCCTCTTATCCCCCAACCACTAGCAAAATTAAAATTCCACCAGTTACAAAAACATTAGCAGCACCAAAGACAGCGCAATCGACATAAACCCCATTCTCAACAACAGCAACAATAAATGCGACAGTAAATACAATAATAACAAAGAAATACAACAATAAATGCAACCAAAAATAAGACATCACAAACATAACGCGAATAAATGGTAGCACGCCAGGCGAAATGCTTAGCGGTATTTCGCTCGTCGCTACGTTCTGAGTTCAAATTCCGCCGAGGTAGACTTTGCCTTTCATCCTTTCGGGATCGATAAACTAATTACCAGTTGAGCTCTGAGGTCGATGTAATCGACTATCTCTCTCCCCGAAACTTTATGCCGTGTGCCTATAGTAGAAAGGATTATTATTATTATTATTATTATTAATTTTATTTTTATTATTATTTAATTTAATTTTTATTATTTCTTTTTTCTTATGGCAGCTCATTTCCATTTAATTCAAACACCTCTCATATCTGTCTTAAGAGAGTGGCCTAGGATGTACAAATTGAAAGTTATGAAAAGGCTTCCGGTAGATATATCCGAAGTATTTCTTAATGAATTCATTTAAAAACAAAAACAAAATACAAGAACATCTAGAAAGTTCTACTGATGAAGTAAGAGTTAAAATACCTTGCGGGTATTTTACGGGTTAATAAGACACATATGAATCGTCCATGCATATAGTGGATCTGAAATCGTCTAAACGAGCCATTTATACGCGAAATTATTAGATTAATCGGAGGTGTGAGCAATCTGTCTTTGCGAATGAAAATATATATAGGAAGAGTGAGCCTCGAATATACGATGTAAGGAAAAATCTGAGTGTATTTGCCGAAGGATATTCACACGGTACATCAGTAGGTTATGACCTCTATATATATATATACATTCATACGTACATCATTTATATATTTATATATATATATATATAT
>NC_069000.1:11675508-11677562 GCF_001194135.2 Octopus bimaculoides
AGAGAGAGAGAGAGAGAGGAAGAGATAGATAGATATAGATTTATATACGTATACACACTCATAAATACATACATACGCATACATATACATACATACATACATACATACATACATACATACATACATACATACATACATGCAGATACAAAGAGAGAGACGGAGAGAAAGAAAGAAAATAATAGATAGCTAGACAGATAAATAGCTAGATGGATAGATAGATAGATAGAGAGATAGAGAGAGAGAGAGAGAGAGAGAGAGAGAAAGAGAGAGAGAGAGAGAGAGAGAGAGAGACAGACACACAGACAAGACACACAGACAGACAGACAGATAGACAGACAGAGAGGGAGGGACGTCGGTACACCACAGCGTAGCAAAAAAATATGAAGCTTTGTGTATAAAATCTTTGCTAAGTACAGGTGGTTTAGTGTAAGGAACCATCCCACCATCCCTGGACCAATTAAAGGGCCACACACACTGTGTTGTATCTGGGGTCTGTTTACTTTGTTTTTGTTTTTAATTCAGCGTGGCTGTCTGGTAAATTGATCTGGTACATAATAATTGGACAGACAAAAATCATGTTGATTGAACTGTAGTGCGATGGGAAAAACTGACTGTCTTTTTTGCCCGCTGCCCCGACATATGTGTGAAGATGTGGCGATGTGGAGATGTGAAGATGTGCGATGGTTAGGGTAATGAAAATGAAGGGTTATTACGGGTGGGTAAGAGAGAATGGAGTGACGGGTAAAGTAGGATTGGATGTGAGAGAAGGGATTTATAATTAAAAATAAAGAAAATGAAGGCGCTGGAGTGGCTGTGTCGTAAGTAGCTTGCTTACCAACCACATGGTCTGCGGTTCAGTCCCACTGCGTGGCACCTTGGGCAAGTGTCTTCGGCTATAGCCTCGGGCCGACCAAAGCCTTGTGAGTGGATTGGTAGACGGAAACTGGAAGAAGCCCGTCGTATATATGTATATATATATATATATATGTGTGTGTGTGTGTGTGTGTGTGTGTTTGTGTGTTTGTCCCCCCAACATCGCTTGACAACCGATGCTGGTGTGTTTAGGTCCCCGTAACTTCGCGGTTCGGCAAAAGAGACCGATAGAATAAGTACTAAGCTTACAAAGAATAAGTCCTGGGGTCGGTTTGATTCGACTAAAGGCGGTGCTCCAGCATGGCCACAGTCAAATGACTGAAACAAGTAAAAGAGTAAAAGAGCTCGCGAGAGACGAATAAGAGTGAGAGATAGATAGATAGATAGATAGATAGATAGAGAGAGAGAGAGAGAGAGAGAGAGAGAGAGAGAGAGAGAGAGAGAGAGAGAAAGAGAGAGAGAGAGAGAGAGAGAGAGAACAGAGAGATATTAACATACGCGAATAACAGTAGTAATAGCTGTTGATACTGAATCTGGACAACCTTAATTGAGGACACACACACACACACACACACATGCGTCTATTAAGGAGTGCTGAAAACTTTCAGGCTTTGGGTAAAAGAAAATACAGGAGGATCAGTAAATTATGATTTTATTCAACATATTCCTCTCTCAGATTCACACGCTTGTTGCAGCGGTCCTTCAGTTTTACTAAGCCCTATAAAAGAACTCGGAAAGTTGGTCCTTAAAACCTGGAACTTTTCAGCACCCCGTCGTATGTATGTATATGTATATATCACAGGGTCCGAGGTTATAGTTCCTCACCATTTCATATTGGTCTGCTCGGTTACAGCCAGAAATGACTTTGACGAGTGTAGCATTAATTCTCTAGGTCATCCAATTCTTCTCAACAGATCAATGGGTCGATTGAGTAAACTTGTTAATAACAAACCTATAATTACCACTAGAAACAGCTGTAAGTCAACTTTACTACTCGGGACGTAGAACAGTAAATTTAACACCATCAAACAAAAGAGCTTGTTGAACAATCGACTGTTTTACTAGCCATTAATAATGGTGCAACCGCTGTGGCTACAGCAGCTATAATATATATATATACATATATACATATACATATATATATATATATATGTATGTATATATATATATATATATATATA
>NC_069000.1:11683663-11687427 GCF_001194135.2 Octopus bimaculoides
CAATTATAATATCAACAATGACAATAGACTTAGCTATATGCATAAATACATAAACAAAACCGAATATATGCTAAACTATGCTCGTAATTTATAAACAATAAGAGAATGTATATACGAAAAGACATTGTCGAAAATTGTGGGTCACAGCACATGCAGCGCTAGTAACGTTCTCATTGATATATTGCTCATTGTACGAACAGGAGCATGGTTCAGCGGTTAGAGCGTCAGGTTTTCAACCCTTAGGTAGTGAGTTCAAATCCCGTACCGGGCTGTGTGTTTTGTTCTTGAACAAGACATTTTAATTCATGTTACTCCAGTTCACTCATCTGTAGAAATGAGTTGTGACATCACTGGTGTCAAGCTGTATCGGTCTTTTCCTTTCCTTTGTATATCATCGGTAGTAATATGTATGTATAAGGTAGTGAACTGGCAGAACCGTAAAGATGCAGGAGTTAGTGTTTCACGGTATTTCTTCTTACTGCCTACGTTCGTTCGGATTTCAAATTCCGTTGAGGTCAACTCTGCATTCTCTCCTTTAGGACTTGATAAAATAAAAATACCAGTCAATTACAAGGGTCAACATAATCTACTAAACCCTTCACCTTGTGCCAAAATTAGAAAGAATTATTTAAAGGTGATGGGCAGGTAAGAATCTTTAGAGCGTCAAAGCGGCGAGCTGGCAGAAGCGTTAGCATGCCGGACGAAATGCCTAGCGGTATTTCGTCTGCCGCCACGTTCTGAGTTCTAATTCCGCCGAAGTCGACTTTGCTTTCAACCTTTCGGGCTCGATACATTAAGCACCAGTTACGCATTTTGTCTGTCCTTGCTTGTCCCCTCTATGTTTAACTCCTTGTGGGCAATAAAGAAATAAGAATCTTTAGAGCGTTAAATTCAATGCTTTGCGGTATTTCTTCATAATGTTTATGTTCTGCGTTCAAATCATGCCGAGGTCAACTTTGCTATACATCCTTTCGAGATTGATAAAATAAAGTACTAGTCACGTTCTGGGAACGTGTAATCGGTTGGTTTCTTCACCTTAAAAAAATGCTGGACTTGTGCCAAAGTATGAATCAACTTGAAACAATATCATGCACCTATGAAGGCGGTGAGATGGCAAAAACATTAAAACGCCGGGCGAAATGCTTAGCGGTATTTCGTCTGTTTTTACATTCGAAGTCCAAATTCCGCCGAGTTCGGCAGTGCCTTTTATCCTTTCGAGGGACGATAAATTAAGTACCAGTTGCGTACTGGGGTCAATCTAATCGACTGCCCCCCCCCCCACCAAAAAAAAATTTCGCGCCTTGTGCCTAGAGTAGAAAAGAATATTATGCACGTCTCATTTAAAACATTAGTATTTGAAAGAGGAATCCCACGTCGTTATACGATCTAGACAGATTATATTGCGAAAATCCTGTATTAACTCTATTGCTGATTACTATGAATATTTTATTCATGCATACATTAAATATGTGTGGTTTCATACATTTCAATTAAAACTGGTTTGGTCCGTAATTGCTTTACTCTGTGCCATAAAAATAATGATTTCCTGCAGCCAATAATATTATTTGTTGCTTTCTTTTTCTATCATAACATAATAAATCATATGAGCAAATTAACGAATAAAGAAATTAAAATAAGAAATAATGACACAGCAGTAGGCAGGATTATAAGTATGTTGACTTTTCCACTGTATCAGAAACATGACTCAATTTAGCAGTGGAAAAAAACAAACAACAAAAACTCCTAGATATAAAGTAATTAAAACAAGAACAGGAATAATAAAATAATAACAATAACAGCAACAACAACAATAATAATGTTGACTGCCTTAATACTTATAATAATGGTTTTAAATTTTAGCACAAGGTTAGCAATTTCAGAACGTGAAGACGGACCAAATGCTAGCGATTCTACCAGCTCGCTGCCTTGGCTAAAATGGATAATAATAATAATAATAATAATAATAATAATAATAATAATAATAATAATAATAACAACAATAATAACAACAACAACAACAACAACAACAACAACAACAACAATAATAATAATAATAATAATAATAATAATAATAACGATAATGATAATCATTTCTGTATTGGCCACAAGGAGAGAACACAAAACAAAAATGGACGATGAAACAAATGGGTTAAGTCGGGCTTAGCATAAAAATTCTTGTATACATTAAAACAATAGGAACTAACAAAATATAGGCAATAACATTTCAAAAAGCCGGGAAGAGTATACCCAAGACAACCAAGGAACCCTACACATCCTGGTCACCTCGTGTGTCAAGAGCACCTCAAGCAGGCACTTCACTCTTTCTCAACACCTACGCTACAATTTTGCGAATTAACAATTTTGCCATTTCCTCGCATTCCTCTCTTAAATAATAACAGTAATCCATTTTACCATTAGCGAAGACCATGGAATTTTGAAGAGAGGCTTCTAGTTGTTTTCACCAACCCCAGTACTTAACTGGTACTTATTTCATCAACCCCAAAAGGAGAGGAAGGCAAAGTAAACCCTCAAGGGAAACAGAAATGCAGCTAAGCGTTTTGACTGGCGTACTTACGATTCTGCTAGGTGACCGCCTTAATACTAATAATAATAGTTTTAAAGGCCATCAATTTCGGCAGAGGGGGAAGTGGGGATGCAATGGCCCAGTGGTTAGGGCAGCGGACTCGCGGTCATAGGATCGCAGTTTCGATTCCCAGACCGAGCGTTGTGAGTGTATATTGAGCGAAAACACCTGAAGCGCCACGAGGCTCCGGCAGGGGATGGTGACGAACCCTGCTGTACTCTTCCACCACAACTTTCTCTCACTCTTACTTCCTGTTTCTGTTGTGCCTGTAATTCAAAGGGTCAGCCTTGTCACACGCTGTGTCACGCTCAATATCCCCGAGAACTACGTTAAGGATACACGTGTCTGTGGAGTGCTCAGTCACTTGCACGTTAATTTCACGAGCAGGCTGTTCCATTGATCGGATCAACTGGAAACCTCGACGTCGTAAGCGACGGAGTGCCAACAACGAAACTCTTATATGCCCGATAGAAGAATAAGCAATCAGTCTTCTGTTTACTCCATCGCTTCCTTTCCTTTATTCCTTTATTTCACAGTGCCCTAGTGTCTGTATAATTGTTATAACACAAACAATAAAGCGATCACGTTGTAGTAATTCCTGCACCCATTAACTACTTCAGTGTATATGTTGTTCTAATAAGCCTATTCTGCCCAAGCACGGTTTAGTAACCCCGCATTATGTCTGACTCTATCTAGAAAACATCCCATAGCGTACCTCCTACTGTTCAATAAATGCTATTATTGCAAGGTTTTTATATCAACTACACTATACAAATCAAACATCAATAGACTACTACAACGATTTAAGTAGATGCTGTAATACTTAATATAGGGAACCAAAGCAAATTAATTAATTTAAATACTTTCCATAGCAGTTATGAAAAAAAAAAATGTATCAACATCGTAATTAATTCTGGTTTAAAGGCAGGAGGAGGCAATTCCAAAATTAAAACCAATTGAAATTATATTAATGAATTATTCTCTCGCTGCGCGTGTTATTTTCCATTAATCAAAGCTATTCTTATTTTTTTTTGCACTTGTGTACTAAATTTCTTTTATCATACTGTGCTTTCATTTTACGTGTCTCATTAAATATATATATATATATGTGTGTGTGTGTGTGTGTGTGTGTGTGTGTGTGTTTGCATCTATCTATCTATCTATCTATCTATCTATCTAT
>NC_069000.1:11687550-11693766 GCF_001194135.2 Octopus bimaculoides
GCAGGGAATCGTCAATTAATAATAGAATTAATAATTAACAATTTTGCCAGGTATGTTGGAGAAGCAACTCAATGCTAATCCCTGTATATTTATGATTATATATATATATATATATATATATATACATGTATTATGTGTGAGTGTATACATGTATGTATATATGTATACATGCATGTATCTATCTATGTATGTATGTATGCATGCATGCATGTATTTGTGTGTATTCTCACATATCTGCATTCTCACATATTTCGTTATTTCATAATTCCATTTATTTGTCATAATTCATATTGTATGTATAGGATCTCGGGGGTCAAGAAATAATACAATAATAATTATATTAATAATGATAATAATAATGATGATGACGACCATGATCATTATTATTATTATTATTATTATTATTATTATTATTATTATTATTATTTGTTGTAGCTCCTGGTGTCTTGCATGCGTAGCGGGCTTACTAGATGTAGCCTATTCCTGCATTCTATTCGTTCTTTCCAGCTATCTAATATTTTTTCCTGATTATTCTGGCCGTGCCAAGGAGGCAAACCTTTCGTAACAGTCCTACTGGGAATTCTATTCCTTTATATTCCTCTTGATGCCTTCTGATATTGTCCCCCAAAGACTCAACAATAATAAGCACTATCTTCACCTTCTTCATTTTCCATAGCCGGACAATTTCATACTTAAGAGGGTTGTATTTTTCTATTTTTTCGCGTTCCTTCGTAACTATTCATGGGTCAAAGAAGCATGCAACGTCAACTACATAGCATATGTGGTGCACCTTGTCCATCACCACTAAGTCCGATTGGTTATGCTCTAGCACTTGATCTGTTTCGATTTATTCGCTGCTGACCTGTTCAGACATGTTTTCAAACTGCCTTTCGAAGATTTAACTGAAACAAGTTTAAACTATATTAAAGTCTAATTTTTGAATATCTTTTTATACGTAGAGTTGGATGTTTGCCCACACACGATCCAGACGATTGAAAGTTTTTATCAGATTATTTTATTCTATTTTATATTTTCTTTATTTTGTCTGCACACACGTAAAACCTGGAGAGGATTTGTATCGAGCAAAATTAGACAGCATGAAGGTCGATGTACTTCCACGGAATTTAAATAGAAAAGCAGAAGACTCACAGAAACATTTTGCAACGAAGTACATGCTCTTTGGAGAGGAAAGATCTTAAGCGTTCTGTAAGACATTGACGCTGAGAAGAGCGGTTTTAGCGAACAGCGCCATTGTGAATTAAAGTACTTTGGTTCAGTACCCTTCTCGGAAGTGGAATCGAAACCTCGACCATGAACGGACTATTATTGATTGATGAGTTTGGTTCTGCTGTTACCTTTGAAAGAAACCAGTTGTGCAACAAGAGACGATAATGGTGAGAAATAAGAGTAAACTTAAATAATGAACATGGAAAGATGACATGGGGATATGCAAAAATTCATAGAGAGAAGGGGGAGAAAGAAAGAAAGAGTGGGGAAGCGAGAAGAAGACAGAGAAGCAGACACACTGAGACAGACATAAAGACAGCTATGCGTACGTTCACAAGCAAACATATATACATAGACACTGGGGAAATATGAAGAGATGTTTTAAGAAAGAAGAGATGCAGACGTGCAAGATAGAGTGACGGGAAGGAAGAGGAAACACAGAAAGTATATCGTCACAGTTTGGCAATAACTCCATTAGCAAGCTACAGCGTAACAGTCAACCGATTCCTTAGCATTTGCAGTAAGAACACAAACAGTAACAACAGCTACATCAACAATAACAAACAGCAACAACAACAAACAACAAACAACAGTGACAGAAACGACAACGACATGAAGGATATTGCAGCGATTGCTTGTTATTTTTCGTCTTCAGGGGTTACGTTTCCTCCGCCCAACCATTTCTTCCGTCTCTCCACCCACGACTGTTCCCTCCACCCGATCAACTGACATGTTATCCTCTCTTCTTTCACCTTTCTTTCATTCTTCAAGTTATTACACCTGACAGTTTTAATGTTTTTTCAATACACCTGTCGAATCCGCCTTCCCAGCATGCTTTGTTGCTCTCTCGATGCAGCAGACAGCAAATGTAATAGTTACACTTGTTGCATGCAATGGCTTCAAGACTTCAAAGTAAATATTAGCCGTCTTACCCCCCAAACACACCCATCATTCTCTACCCCTTCACACACGCGCACACACAAATACACACACACACACACACACACACACACACACACACACACACACACACACACACACACACACACACACACACACACACACACACACACACACACACACACACACACACACAGCCTCTCGGTAGAAGACAGCTTGAAAAGTCTATGAGTACGCATCTACCTTTTCAGAATAAGCGATGTCAAAGAGAACTTTTAATCTTTTTGGCGGTTCCGATGAAATTTCCTTTGACTCTTGTTTGCATCATATCTAAGCATCTTGCATTTATCAAACACCATTCAGCAAGTTGGCACCATCATAATCTTGACATAAATCTTTGTGTGCGTGTATATATGTGAGTGTATGTGTGTGTATATATGTTTATATATTTCTTCTATTCTTTAACTTGTTTTAGTCATTTGACTGCGGCCATGCTGGAGCATCACCATAAAGCGTATTTTTGGTCGAAGAAATCGACCCCAGGACTTAATCTTTGCAAGCCTAGTACTTATTCTATCATTCTCTTTCGTCGAACCGCTAAGTTACAATGACGTAGACACACCGACATCGGTTGTAACTTAGCGGTTCGCGGTCTGTCAATACTATTCGTGTAAATGTATGATAAATATGTACTCTAAGAAATGTATTGAGTAATTCTTTAGTTCAATGTGAAATTGATTTTATTATAGCTGGACACAAGGTGGCGTGCTGGCAGAATTGTTAGCACGTCAGATAAAATGCTAAGCGGTATTTCTTCTGCCCTTACGTTCCGAGTTCAAATTCAGCCGAGGTCAGCTTTACTTTTCATTCTTTCGGGGTCGATAAAATAGAGTACAAGTTGAGCACCGGGGTCGATCTAATCGACTGGGCCCTCCCCACGTTTCAAGTCTTGTAGCTATAGTAGAAAGGATTATAACTCAAACGCACCCCCCCGTGCCCACGTTTGTGTGTGTGTGTGTGTGTGTGTGTGCAACTTAACGCAGAATACATATACAATAAATATGTATAGTAGCAGTCGACAAAATTATTTGCTAACTGCTTGCCCGTCGTTCTGTTAACACACAGTCAAGTAACACTTTTCTGTTTCCCATGCGATGACATACAATGGATTTCTTTAAAATGCACACTAGTGCACCAATCCAACCGTATTAATAAAACGACATTTGATACTTCAAATACTTTACATCTGGCATCAACTAAGCTTGCTCACATTTGATATCGCACATCTGTTATAAATATGGGAGTATAGCGTTGTACGCTTATATATGATATCACATCTGCTAATGTACAACTTGAAGGGTTTTTTGTAAACCCTTTTATATGTGGTAACTTATATGAATCCTTTTAGCTATATCCGCACATCTGATGTATATAAGCTTGAAACTTGGCTTATATCTGCTTGTGGCATCTATTCATACTGCTAAGATGTCATTTACAACACTGAGTAGATTACATGTGGTAGTTAAACATTTACGAACCTATCATCTTTCTTCTGCTAGATACTCGGTATAGCTCACAGTCTTATGAAATCTGTAGAGCTAGTGTATATTGATATGTACTGACCTTCACGAACCTAGCATCTTATGTCATATATTTGGTAAATGTTTATGCCCACATATTTGATATCTACAGATTTGGTATAACATATCTGATTC
Source organism: Octopus bimaculoides (assembly GCF_001194135.2). NCBI lineage: Eukaryota > Metazoa > Mollusca > Cephalopoda > Octopoda > Octopodidae > Octopus > Octopus bimaculoides. The sequence goes on from NC_069000.1 coordinate 11,691,393, forward strand.
AATTATCTCGTTTGCAAACCCCAAACATTTGTCATATTACCTAATGTAATCTAGTATCTTAAATCTAATTATCAAAGGTCTACTGCCTTACATATGTACAGAGTAGAGTACATACTATACTGCATATTGCTGACATTTGATTGACATTTCACAAGTGTTATACTTCGAGTAGATCTGCATATCTGGTATCCATAAATTTGACATATGTCTGATTGCGAGATTTGTTTATATCGACAAGTAAACATTTACGACCTTGGTTCAACATATCTGGTATCTGAACATTATTTGCATACCTTTCTTCTGTTAACATCATATATTTCGTTAAAAATCACCAGCTAGCAAGAATTTCATCATTATCTAGACATACCTGGAGACTAGAGAATATGCATTGCCTATTTTGTAATCAGAAAACTGGCAGAGTCAAATCAGCGCCAGAGAGAATGCTTTGCGGTATTCGCTCTTTCTCTCTGAGCTCTGAGTTCAAATCCGGAGCAAACGCAATAAGTCTTAAGCTCTAAACAAACACTAACCAATGAGAAGGCGACTATGCAGTCGTTCAACATGATAGATAGGAACTAAATTTCCTTCATCTTAAAACATTTGCCGATGCAGTCTGAGGTATACAGGGGGGGGGGGGATAATAACAGCAACAATGTTCTTAACCATAAGCCTGCTCGGTCAAAACCTAATCCAAGTCTAAACAAGGTCAACAACAACAATAACAACGGGGATAATGATCCGTAAAAATATTCTACGGAGGCGTGGAATACTCTCGGTACTTTTACTTTTAGTTCTTCCCGCTCCCTATGCAGCTTTCTTTCTTTAGAAATTCGAATACTAAAGGTAAGGTTAATGGTCTTGCTCTCCGACTCTTCCTTTCTCTATACAAGCCTGAAACCAATTTTCCCCGGATATGTTGGATATCAACCCGGGTTTCGAAGTCGAATGAAGTAAACCGAAGGTAAAGTAAGGTGAGCTTACCTACTCGAGTCATTCCGACTCATTAAGGCCAGTTTCCCGGTTTCAATGGCGCATAAATTCCCTACTTGGACGGGGCGCCGGCCCGTCGCAGGATTACTCGTTTTTGCCAGCTGAGTGGACTGGAGCAACGTGAAATGAAGTGTTTTGCTCAAGACCACAGGAATCGAAACCACAATCTCACGATCATGAGTCAAACACCCTAACCACTAAGCCACGCGTCTCTACGACTAAATATCCATTTCAGAGACGGTCGCCAGGAGTCAGCTGACTCTGGGACACGTTGCATCAGGTTTTATCACGCTTTGAAGTAAAGTCTGAGATCACTACCCACTAGCCAATGCTAACCATTGATATGCTGTATCATGATTGACCTGGGGTTATACGACACCGCCAACAACTAAAACGACCATGAGCCAGTGTGAAGTATTATCGCTATTGCTTGACCGACTAGAAATGGTTGTCAAATCTCCTTCAGTCGAGCTCCCACTGATGAAGGACCCAGATGAAGGACAAACGGTATTACGTAGTCTTAGATAGATGAGATAGTCAGCATCTTTATATGAGGGTTCGCTCTGAGGCTAAATATAAAAAAAACACGAATATTACCAACACAACCACTACCACCACCACCGCCGCCACGATGACGACGACGACGAGGATGATACCACCACCACCACCACCACCACCAAGAACAGTGCCAGCAAAAATAGTAACAGCATAGAGAATACCTGTAAGTATCCAATAGCAACGTCCTTCCATGTAAAACTCCAGAAAAACTGAGATAGACATCAGATACTACTGCCGTCTGACAGATTAAGAAAGGGCAAATGTTATACACACACACGCGCACATGCACGCACACACTCTCTCTCTCCCTCTCTCACACACACACACGCACATACACACATACACATAAAAATACACTCACACGTGTGTGTATGTAAATATACATATGCTCATATATGTTTATACGATTGCGTGCATGTGTGAATATATATAAATATATATATGTATACACAAATACATATATATACGTATACGTGTTGTAGACTTGTGGTATTGATGTCTCTATACCCAACGCCTTAGTGGACACTGATGCTGGTGATAAGGAAAGTGATGTATTCTTGCTTTGTGATGGCTGTTTATGATACTTGGGACTATTCAACAGATAAATTTGGGATCAGTTGACCACCATGACATTTATCAACGCAAAGAAAACACGGGAGAACATTTTAAGTAAGCATGTATATATACATATATACACGCACGCACATACACACACACACACACACTCACACACACATATATATATATACATATATACACACACACACACACACACACACACACACACACATATATATATATATATATATATATATATATATATATA
>NC_069000.1:11700574-11701274 GCF_001194135.2 Octopus bimaculoides
ATATATATATATATATATATATATATATATAAGGGGCCCTATTTTCGATGTTTTTCAACAATCTGAGTATGCCATGAGATTTCTAGACATGAGTTCTAGTCACGTGTCAAGTTTCATCAAAATCGATAAACGATGTAGCTAACAACGCCACAAACACACCCACCCACAGACAGAATTTCCTACATATGTAGCAGATATATATAGTCATTTAAGATGAGGTAGGATATATAATACCACTAGCTAAAATCAGAGCCATTGCTCCAAAAACCACCATAAAAATTACAATTAAGATACACACGAGCAATACAATGAACATTTCAGAAATAGGCTTACCTTTTCTTTGAATACATGAGTAACTAATACATATTTCAAAGCAAAGGCAAGCCTATTTCTTAAATGTTCATTGCATTATTCGTGTGTATCTAAAACCGTAATTTTTATGGTGGTCTTATATATATTTATATTTTGTATATCTTTAATTTTAATTTAATTATAATTCAAAATTATTACTGTGTCATATTAAACATATATCTTTCGGAAATTTGAATACTGATATCCTGTGAAAATTATTAATAATTTTATTAATTTTATTAATAATATAAATATATATATATATATATCTATTTGCTCAAAGTAATAGAGCACTTAATATAAGTTTAGTAAAATATTCCTTTTGAATATTCTTTATATATTTTATATA
>NC_069000.1:11701799-11703883 GCF_001194135.2 Octopus bimaculoides
ATATATGTCTATATCAGTGTGTCTGTGTGTGCAAGTAGGTGTGTGTGTGCTGGTATGTGTGTGTGTGCTGGTATGTGTGTGTGTGTTTTTTATTAAGTTTTGTGGTTGTGTTATTGCTGTGAACGGGGGTAGTGATTTCAAACAAGATGATTGGCGGAAAAAAGGTGATAGTTCACCCCCGCCCTTTTATATCCAAAACATCGTTATATATAGCGCGTTAACTGTATACTTCAATGTTTATATCAACTTCTGTAGATATCTGTTGAATGTTTATATTTACGCACATACGTCAAAATAGAACTGCACTTAAAAACATGTACGGATGTTAATCACTATATTTGTGTGCACGCGTGTGTGTGCATGTGTGTGTGTGTGTGTGTGTGTGTGTGTGTGCGTGTATTTGCGTGTGTGTAATGGCATATATACAGGCTGCGATGGGTCGCCATTTTATATTTTTAATTTCACGCATGCACATTGTTTCTGTTTTGTTTTTATCGACTACACAATACCGTAGGGTCCCTTGGGCACCCCCTGTGAGAAAAACAGCACCATGTACTGCTTGACATTCGTGCCGGAAGCTCCAATACGAATATTGCAGAGTGTTTGGGTGTCAATCTAAACGCTCTGAGGACATGTACCGTGAATGATAAAAATCAAATTTCCAGTCAATATAATTGTGTTTGGAGTGATCACTAGTAATGGCGACGTTATGCCTCCATTCATCTTCCTACACGGCCTCAGACTCAACACAGAGGCCTACATCAAGTACCTGGACGAGGAAGTGCTGCCCTGGAGCAAGAGGTTGACTAATGGGAGTCGTACTTTATTTTATCCAACCTGGAAGTAGTAAAGTTGAAGTCCATGCGCTAAAATAGCCTTTACATGCTATTATTTATAGATTATTGCGTGAGCCCCAAAATATAACATAAAACAATATTAAAATGATTAATGTTTCAAGTTGCGTAATGATTTATTGAAACATATGTTGAAATAATTGCTTTTAGATATCACTAATATCGTTTCCTGTTGTTGTGTCAAATGTATTATTCTCTGTTCATCCATTATAGTCCATTGCGTAGTTTAAGAAACATTTTAAAAGGATACATATTTTTACATATAAATTTTCGATGTATTACGTTGAATACTAATATTTATGATTTCATGTCATGCCTAAGCTAAGCTGCACATCATATCGTCGGACGAACGGGAACGAGAAACTTTGAGTAGCAATTTTTTGTGATATCTTTGTGAAATTTTTGCAGCTGTAATAATAAAGCATATTACTCTACCTCCGGTATTCGAGTTTTATTTTCCCCCACTTTGTTTCACATTCATGTGCTTACTTTGATATATACATATATATAATGCGTCAGGCAACACGAATAACTAAACCATAGATGTTACCCAAGGTTTAGTGGTTACACAACATTTCCTGTTATTGCATTTTCGATTTCAATGCAAGTAAGTCGAGATAGAAGGCCCGAAAGAGCAGTTATAATCACGCGAAAGCTAGCAAAACTCCCAACTTACGCATACTGGTGACGCTTAATGAATGGCAATATATTACTCTATATCTTTTGGGGGCACTATAATTATATAATACGATACATACATATGTGTGTGTGTGTGTGTATTCGTACATACATTTATGATATATTAATATACAAGTATAATACTATATTCATATACAAATACACACATACACACACACACATACCCATACACACACACATTTTTTTAATATATTGGTATATTCTTGTGAATGACATAACCGACAAGGTATCGGACAAAGAACTTCGAGATATTTCGTTACACTCTGCGCTCAAATCCTGCCCATGTCTCATATGTCTTTTCTCTGACCGAAATCAGTAAATATTTATCGAAGTACCATGGTCGATATAATAGACTGACATTCTTCAAAGTACGTACATAAGGACTCTTCCTCCCTCTCTCTCTCTGCCTCACACACACACACACACACACACACACACACACACACACACTAGAAAATCCAAGTTGCGTATACAACTGACATACATACAGAGATACAAAGATAAAAACATTCATATATATATATATATATA
>NC_069000.1:11704167-11705970 GCF_001194135.2 Octopus bimaculoides
ATACATACACACATTTATATATCTATCTATCTATATATATATATATATATATACACATACATACTTTCACCAATACACATACATGCATTCATGCACACACACACACACACACACACACACACACACACATACACACACACACACATGCATGTGTATGTATAATTGCGTGTGTTATAAGTTGTGTCTCATTAATTAGCATTAATTAAATTAAAAACTAATCAGTAATTTTATGTTGTCATCCGGTAAAGTTTGCCACAGGATACTTCCAAACTTAGAGAATCTTCATCTTATTTCCCGTTTCGGTATGGAAAAAAAAACTACCAAAATCTACATACTATACTGAAGATGGAAGGAATAAACAAATATCAGATTATAGCATAAAACCGATATCACATGGCGATGGGGAATATCGTTTGCAGGGGTAAATCTCATGCGTAACGCACTGAGCTTTTCGATATTCTAATCAATAAGTACCCGGACTGTTGCCATTGTAACGAAGCTAAAGCACGCAGAGTAAAGCTGCTTGGCACAGATTGATCTTGAACTCTACTGTGCATACGCACTAAGTTTTAAAGTTGTAGCCCACTTCCGCAGTTTCGAGCAGTTCTTGGAAGGAAGATGTGTAGCGTGTGATCGTCGCATTGACCATTACGAAGTTGTTATGGCGATACCTGCTCAGAGGCCTACGAAAAGTTGCAGAAAATGTATGAAGAGGAGTGGATGAGCCGCGCACAAGTGTACGAGCGGTTCAGATGTTGTCAAGATGGCCGAAAAATATCGATATTCACGAACGTTCTGGGAGATCCGCAAACAGCAGAACTGAGAAAAATATCGCAGATGTGCGTGCAGCTGTGAGGGGAATCGTCGAATCACAATCCGTGAATTATCAGAGGGTGTGCAGATTAGTTACGGTTCAGTTCAGTCCATTATCACTGAAGTTTTAGGTATGAGACGCGTGTCTGCCAAGTTTGTACGAAAACTGCTTTCAATTGACCAAAATGACACTCGGGTTTCAATTGCACAAGATCTTGATCGCGTCGAGAACGATGGAAATATTTTAAAGACTTTGCCTAAACCTCTGAGCAGGTATCGCCTAGTTTTTGGCAAAATTTGATGCAGATTCTCTGCCCAACTTTCTCTATCATGGTCAATGCGACGGTCACACGCTACACACCATCCTTTCAAGTACTCATGTAGACAGCAAACGTGAGCTAGAACGTTAAAACTTAGTGTGCATATACAGGGGAGTTCAATATAAATTTGTGCCAAGTGGTTTTACTCTGCGTCCTTTAGCTTCGTTACTATAGTAACAGTCCGTATACTTATTGATCAGACCATGTACACGTACAGAAGTTCATATTGGCAAATTCGAAATATACACAGAAATGTACACAAGAAATTACACTTTCGTACGAAATAGGCCTACACACAAACGGGTTCAGTTCGTAAGAAACGAAGAATATATACACTCGCATTTTAGCGGTTTTATGGACATACAATCAATAAGTTAGATATTGTGGCTTCTTTGTAGCCGCTCGAATAACTTTTACCTTTTATTTGTTTCTGACATTAGACTGCGGCCATGCTGGGGCACCACCTTCAAGAATTTTTAGTCGAACGAATCGACGTCAATACTTATTTTTCTTGTGTACAGCCTAGTACTTATTCTATCAATCTCTTTTGCCGAACCGCTAGGTTTACGAGGACGTAGGAACACCACTTATCAAGCGCTGGGACACAGACACGAAAGCACACACGCACGCACGCACACACACACACACACACACACACACACACACACAC
>NC_069000.1:11710982-11714870 GCF_001194135.2 Octopus bimaculoides
GAGAGAGAGGGAGAGAGACGAGAGAGAGAGGGAGAGAGAGAGAGGGAGAGAGAGAGAGGGAGAGAGAGTATTTTGTGTGAGAGAGAGAAAGAGAGCGTGTGTGTGTGTGAAAGAGAGAGGCACACACACTCACAGAGACTGATAGAGAGACAGAGAGAGAGAGAGAGGGATGGAGAAGGAGGGAGAGAGGAAGGGTGAGAGAAAGAGAGGAAGAGGATAACAGGGAAGATAAAAGAGTGATAGATAAAGGGAGACATGGAGAGAGAGAGAAAAGCTCGAGCGTATTGTACTCGTGTCTTTCATGTGTGTGTATGTGTTTGTGTGTGTGTTTGTGAGTGTGTGTGTGTGCGTGTATGCATGTACATTTGTGTCTGTTTTTTTTTGTTTTTAATGTTGCAAATACAAGTTACAAATTATTAACTGCACATAGGATGTTACAAAGTGTGAAAGATGGAAAGCCAGATTAAATAAATACCGTGCACTCGGTTATCTAATTACCTCCCTTTATGTTCTTTATCAGTTGAATTCCCGCTGGAAATCTGGAAATCCGCAATTATTGCTGTCTCCTCTGTTTTGCAGGAGCGACAATGTAAATGACAAGCAGATATATTGCTAGAGCTGATACAAATTATAGGCCTCGTGCAAATCGCAAGAAATCAATATTAGTGATCGATATTTGAGAAGGCAGGCTGTGAATAAGTAGAATTTGTTAGAGCGCAGGACAAGATGCATTGTGTTTCGTTTAGTTATTTATGTCGTGTGTTCATCTGACGCCCGACATCAGCTTTGCCCGTTAGTTCTTTTTCGGGACCGGCGATGAAATATTGTATCAGCCCAGACTACTTCAGTTGTGAGAGAGTCGGACAAAATGCTTTCTCAGTTCAAATGGCGATACGATCATATTTGCTTTCCATTCTTCCTGGACCGGTGACAAAATATCGTACCATCCAAAGGCAGTGGATTAGTGAGAACATTGGATATATGTTTCTTCGGTTCACATCCCAACGGTATCAACTTCCACTTTCATTTTTCTTTCACAGGCTGGCGACAGAATACCGTACCACCACAGACAAGGACGGATTAAGACCCATAGAGGGTCTAAGCACTTAAAAGATTTTGGTGCCTCCATATATAATTTAAAATATACACAATAATAAATCATAAAACCATATATATATATATATATATATATATATATATATATATATATATATATATATATATATAATATATGAGTATATGCATATATATGTACATACCTTCATCTACATGTATATATAGATGCATATCTGGGTACATGACGTTGCAAAAAAACACGGACAAAATGATAAACAAGGTACAAAAAACACACAGGCCACATAGAGAACATTTCCTTCATCAGCTGCCACCATTATAACACTGGCGTTTCGAAGAGTTAGGGCAGGACGCATCGTTAAAATGGCTCTTCCCACGGACACAAATTAAATTTGTTCCATGGAGGATAGTGGCGGACGGAAAACAAGACAGGAAAACGAAATATATATATATTCGTATACTTGTATATATATATATCTCTGTGTATGTGAATTTTGTTTGTCACCCCATCACCGCTTGACAACCGGTTTTGGAGTGTTTAGGTCCCTGTAACTTAGCGCTCCGGTAAGAGAGAACGATAGAATGAGTGCTAGGCTTGAGAAATAGGTCCTAGGGCGATTTGTTCGACTAAAAAAAAAACCTTTCAATGCGGTGATCCAGCATGAGCGCAGTGAAATGACTGAAGCAAGTGACAGAATAAAAGGACAAAAGAATAAAAGAATGTGTGTATATATATATATATATATAGGGAAGGAGAGAGAGAGAGTGGGGAGAGAGAGATACAGAGAGAGAGAGAGAGAGAGAGAGAGTGGGGAGAGAGAGATACAGAGAGAGAGAGAGAGAGAGAGAGAGAGAGAGAGAATATAATAATGAACAGTGGGGTTATATAGCTTAATGCATATAGTGTAAGTTTTCCATTCATAGAAGTCAAAGAAATGGCTTCGAATGCGTGCGTTCGGTGCGGTCTGTTATGTATAATGTTGCCAGTTTTAGCGAAATATTCTATGTCTGCAGAAAGCTTCTGCTTAGACAGGATGTATTTTCAGACTAAGTAGAATTAATTGTAACTTTTCTCACCCAGCTTTGGAGAAAATCACCAGGAAGTCTGTTTTCTACATTCCAGCTGATGTGCTTTATTCATTAGCGAATACACGGAGGCTTATAGAATTAGATAGATAAATAGACAGACGGACATACGGGCAAGCAGACAGACCGATAGATAGATAGATAGATAGATAGATAGATAGATAGATAGATAGATAGATAGATAGATAGATAAATTCATTGATAGATAGATAGATAGATAGATAGATAGATAGATAGATAGATAGATAGATAGATAGATAGATAGATAGATAGATAGATAGACATACAAACAGACTATGAATATAAATCTAGACTGAAACAGAGTATGAGGCTTGTGTTGAAATAATGAGCAGAAAGTGGCGAGTATAAACTGTTATGAAAAGAGAGGGAGAGAGAGAGAGAGAGAGAGAGAGAGAGAGAGAGAGAGAGAGAGGGAGAGAGAGAGATAGAAGTATAAATGTTATATTGTAAAATACTCGGACTATTGTCATACAGAAGACACACTTTCAGATACAGTCACGTACAACCATATATACACGCATACATACGCACATCCACATCCTTTGTGGCTGTGCGGTTAAGGAACCTGTATTTCAATCGTGCGGTTTTGTGTTCACTCCCACAGTGCAGCACCATGGACAGGGGTGTGGTGTTCTAAAATAGCGCCCAGCCGACTAATGGCTTATGAAAAAACTTGCTTGATGGAAACTGCGTGGAAGCTCTTAAAGTGTATATATATATAATGATGTGTATGTCTTTGTGCTTGCCTCTCCTACATCCCTTATCAACCGGTGTCAGTTTATACACGTCTCCGTCACATGGCGGTTCGACAAAAGAGCACGATGAAATAAGTACCAAACTTGAGAAAGTACTGGCATCGATTTACACATCTAAACATTTCAATACGGTACTCCAGCATGGCCACTGAAAAGTAGCCCGTCGTATGTGTGTGTGTGTGTGTGCGTGTGTGTGTCTGTCTGTTTGTCCACCCAACCCCAATATCGCTTGACAACTGATGTTGGTGTGTTTATGTCCCCGTCACTTAGCGGTTCGGTAAAAGAGAACGATAGAATAAGTTCTAGGCTTACAAAGAATAAGTCCTAGGGGTCAATGTGTTCGACGAAAGGCGGTGCTCCAGCATGGCCGCAATCAAATGACTAAAACAAATAAATACAAATATATGTGTGTGTGTGTGTGTGTGTGTGTGCGTGTGTGTGTTCATATATACGCACATACGCACACACACATATGCATGTGTGCATGCACACATACATACATCGTCAGAGGCATAGATGTGTGCGCATGTAAGCTTGGCTGTTAGTGTGTCGTACTTAAAGTGCGAATCTAATGAATGAGAAATTGGTGAGTGAGGTGCAAACGCATATGCGAAACAGGGTGATAGACAGACAGACAGACAGACAGATAGATAGATAGATAGATAGATAGATAGAGAAAGGAAGATAGAAGGGAGGAAGCAGAAGAGAATGAAGTTAACATCTGTTGAAATTATTATTTCCATATATACTCACATAAGCATAGATACAATAAACATATACATACACGCACTTATATATATATGTATAAATATGTGTGTGCGTTCGTGCGTGCGTGTGTATATGTGTGTGTGTGCACGTCCGTGTGTGTATACATGTATGCATGCATGTGTGCATGGGCCTTTGAATGTATGTATGCATGCATATATATATATATATATATATATATATATAT
>NC_069000.1:11716161-11718326 GCF_001194135.2 Octopus bimaculoides
TATATTGCTTTTTTGTTTGTTGTTGTTGCTTAGAGTACATGCCTATTATATTTTTAAAAGAAAAGATGGGAGCAATGACATCGAAGCCACGGTCTCTCCACCGAAGTCTAGCAGGCGAAGTTATGGCATCTCTGACGAAAGTGAGCAGGCTGAAAATTCGAGGTCACTATCAACACTTTTCTTGTAAGAGTTTAATAAATATATATGAATGTATGCAAGTATGTTTGCTTGTATATTTGTACGTGTATGTGTGTATGTATGCAAATATATTTACGCATGTATATTTGTACGTGTGTGTGTGTGTGTGTATGTATGCAATACGTATGCATGCATATTTGTATATGTACATGTGTACGTTTGCAAGTATGTATGCATGTACATTTGTATGTTTATATGTGTATATATACAAGTATGCATGCATGTATATTTGTGTGTGTACGTGTGTATGTAGGCAAGTATGTATATTTGTATGTGTGTATGTGTTTATATATGTATTCATGCATATTTGCATGTGTATGTGTGTATGTATGCAAATATGTGTGCATGTATATTTGTATGTTTATATGCATTGCGTGTGCTCATTTATGACAAGAAATTGGAATCATCTGGTGTCTACTTCTTGGTTAACTCTATTCCGCAGGAAGTGAATTTCTAGTTTTTTTTTCTATGTTACATTACTATGGCTTTCGGTGACTAATATTCATAATCGTAAAATCGTGCTAACCATGACCATCGCCTCTATTTTTATGACTTACCATAACCAAAGCTGAAATACTGAGTATATTCACCTATTTTAAGAGAGAAGGATGAATTTTGAGAGCTCACAGCGTTACGGCTTTTTCTGATGTTGATATTCCTCCCTAATATAAACGAGCAGGCGTGTCCAGAGTCTTAAATATATTATATCTTAAACAGAGACAAGATAACTGACTGGAATTCCTTTGATCCTCGGTCTAATCAATCAAGCTTATTATCTTGGCCTAAGCAACGACAGCAACATCAACAACAACAAAAACAACTGCAAGAACGAAGTCAAGACATAGTACAACCGTGTCCTTTGTTTTTTGTAAACGAGATGACATCTCTTTATCAAAACCATAACAAGTGTAGCTTCAGCAAAGTCCTTCACCACATTTTATAAATATGGTTTCAGCACGGTGCTTCAACACATTTTGCTACAAGCGCTAGAAAACATTTTAGAAGTCACCTTTCCAAGAAGTTGAATCATGGGATGATTTCCGACTAAATAACCATCTACGGGTCACACCCAAATCCTGTTAATTCTTCTTTTATTTATTTATTTATTTATTTATTTACGTGTTTGGGCAATTAGATGTCAATAGACAATCCGAAGTACAGCCAATCGTCACTCGAGAGCGAGTATGCCTTAGTTGACATGTACTATGTTTTCGCTAATCGTTTTAGATGCTTGTGTAGTCACGTGCATACATAGTCATACTCTCGGCAACCACAGTCGGTCAGTTGGTGTGAGAATCGGTCAGTTGGTGTGAGCTGCGGAGAATCGGTCAGTTGGTGTGAGAATCGGTCAGTTGGTGTGAGCTACGGAGAATCGGTCAGTTGGTGTGAGAATCGGTCAGTTGATGTGAGCTACGGAGAGCTACATCAGCACGCAGTTGATACACATATACTAGAAAATAAACTGGTATAATGTAAAAGAAGAATGGAACAAATGGATTTAATCAATGGCACAAAATACGCTATCCACTTCAGAAATTGAAACAACAACATAATGATTATGAGGCAAACACCCAAAATATTAAGCCACGCGTTTTAACCATCGAGAAGCATCAAAGCACTAAAGAAGACAATGATATCCAGCTGTGATAACACCGGTACATGTATACTGAGATGGGTTCAAAGTTCGTGTATTCAACGGTGCAAAAAATGGCAAAAAGTCGAAGGCTGCCAGCGTAAAGCTTGAGTCGTAATTTAGGATTTTTTTTTTGCAATAAAATATTTCTCTTTCCATTGTTCAACAAACTTCAGCTAAATTGTATGTATTTCTTTATGTATTATATACGTGTATACTAAAGCACACGCACATGCAAACATTATATACATTTACATGCAAATACACAAACACACACACGCATATATATATATATATATATATATATATATATATATATATATATATATATATA
>NC_069000.1:11718698-11719383 GCF_001194135.2 Octopus bimaculoides
ACATATATATATGCACATGTGCATAAAAGTGTTCAGTTTAATATGCGTAAATACGTTGGAAACGAAGGATCATGCAGAAGGAAGAAATGGAGACAGACAGACAGACACACAGTGACCGACCAGACAAACAAGCAAACAGACAGAAGGAGAGGGAAGAAGAGAGAAAATGATTGAGAGAGAGAGAGAGAGAGAGAATGAAAGGGAAAAGGAGAAAGAGACAGACGTATTAAGTTACCTGCAGTGAGTCTTTCCCGGTGAAAAAGGCGATAAAAGCAGAAATGTAAAACTTCTGGAAGAAAGTCGTTTTCACACAATTAAACAATTAATTAATTGGTCATTAAACCTGGATTGATCAAAGACCATATCTTGATATACATCAAATAGATGTAGTCCTTGACAAAGAGAATAAAATAGACACACAGAAAGAGAAATATAAAAAGTTTACATTCCAAGTAATCGTTTATCGCTAACTACTTTTAAAAGGAATACTCCATTTTGAATAATTGCTTTCATTTACTATATTGAATGTATATATATATACATACATGCATGCATACATACATACATAATACATACATACATACATACATACATACATATGCACATGTATGCATACGCACACACACACATATGCATGTAAATAAATGTATATATATATATATATATATATATATATATATATATT
>NC_069000.1:11719393-11720209 GCF_001194135.2 Octopus bimaculoides
ATATATATATATATATATATATATATATATATATATATTACATGTGTATAAATATGTGTGATATGTGTATACTAGCTCTTTCCGGTTTAACTGAAAGCTAGCCTTTTGGCAATAAGTGCGTTTATGTATAGTGATGTGTGTGTGTGTGTGTGTGTTTGTGTGTGTGTGAGAGAGAGAGAGAGACTAATTTCAACAAAACAAGAATTTATTTTGTATAATGTTTGATATATCTTTAATCGTCTTCTTGTCAATAACACCAACCAGAAGTAAATTGTGTGGCACAATCGGTCCACCAGAAAACAACCTCTACCGCGATGACAAACAAAGCAGTCCACTAGCTTCGAAGTAATAAAATAAATTCGTTCTTTGTCGATTAATTAATGTCTCAATTAAGGAAGAGCTTAACAAACACTAGGCGTCAACTGGAGATAAATGTCATGAAAGGTGGGGTTGAAGGAGAAACAATATGTCACAGATGTGAAGTGCGTTATGGCGGCAAGTTGAGAGCCTTCACAGATATAATACTCACGTCTGTGTCTATCAGTATTTCTGTTTCTCTCTCATTCTCTCTATCTCTCACTCTAATCTCACTCTTTGTATATGCATACTCAAACACATAAACACACACATATATATATATTTGTATATGTATACACGCACAACGAAAACTGGTTGGATATCACTACATTTTAGGAGATTTTGCAATTTCATAAAATATGTATACATATTTTTTTAATAAAAAGATATTAAAATTATGTGAAATGAAGGCATTTCTCTTTCCCTTAGTTTTATATGTTTTCCACATACTTTCACTTC
>NC_069000.1:11720292-11721906 GCF_001194135.2 Octopus bimaculoides
TATATAATATATAACGAAATGTTAGCGCCAAGCAGCGTTTACATACATACATACGTATGTGTGTGCGTGTTCAAATAGATAGATAGATAGATAGATAGATAGATAGATAGATAGATATAAATGCACTTGTATGTGTATGTATGCGTTCATAGACACACAAACATATATGCACTTTTTGTTGTCTTACAAGTTTCAGTCAGTACACTCTGGCCATTTTGGGGGCACTGCTTACAACGATTTTAGCTTAGATCTTAACGATCCCTCTACTTATAGCATTGCCGTACTTACTTTATTGATCGTTGTTACCGTACCGCTTGACGGTGCGAGATAAACTAATATAACAACAGCAACAGAATAAACACACAAATAGCCAAAGCACACACACAGAACACGCAACACATACGCGCGCGCGCATACTTCACTCCTTTGTATTTCACCTTCCACAAGCTGGTTGCCGTAAAGACAAAAATAGGCCTCAGAAAACTGTGGTAAGAGTTGATTAGAACAACGCGGGCAACAAAATACGAGGGTCAAACCGTTGCTGTCGATGGAAGTCGGAGATCAACGTCTTTCACCGAACCAAAACATCAACATCTGCACTACAAAATATCTCTTTTCCTACACGCTTCAATCCATTAACAATCACTTCTCCATCTCTTGCGTTTGCTATAACACACTCGCACTGTCCCCCCACTCCGATCTCTATCACTCGCTTTTATTCTCGGTCTTCTCTCGTTTTCTCTCCATTTTTCATTTAACTTTTATCATTGCAGTTTTCTTATTATTATTTTACTATTTTTCTCGATCTTGTTTTCTGTCTCTTACCGTGTCGTCTGCTTCATTCAATTGTTCTCCCGCCACTAACACACACTGTCGTCTGCTCGTTCTATTGCTCGCCTCGTTCCCTTTTCCTCTCACCTACAACCTTTTACTTTATCTATCGTCTGCTCAGGCACCAATAACCAACAATCGTTAGAAGTGTTTGGGGCTTTTAGCAACTCGTCATTATTGTGTTATTGTGTTGGTCTTAAGTATAACAAAAACAGGAGAGAGAAAAAAATTAGCCGGTAAGTAGCAAACTGCCTTTGTCAATGACATCGTTGTCGCCATTGTCATCGTCATCATCATCATTATCATCATCATCGTCGTCGTCGGCTCCACCATTATCAATAGTACAGCTACAATCAACCATTAAACATTATCACCTTCCTCGTACTCAACGAAAGCAAGCTAGCCAATCGTTGCTGTTCTTGCCATCGTCACTCACTGTCAATGACGTGTTGACATTTCTCTTCGACATTGTGTATCACGTGACTGGTAAACAAAACAAAAACAAGCGCAAAACATAAAGACGAAGCAAGTGGCAAATAAAAGGAAAAGAAAAGTAAAAGAAGGCACAAATATGACATACGAAAGAAGAAAGGGCTGAGGAAGAAAGCTATGTTGATAATATAAACTAAATGCTATTTATATATTAAAAACTGAGCGGTTTACATCATCAATATCAACAGTAGCAATACTGATCTTCATCAATAGCCAACACTAGCAACTAATGTGTGTGTGTGTGTGTGTGTGTGTGTGTGTGTGTGTGTGTGTGTGTGTGTGTGTGTGTGT
>NC_069000.1:11723054-11723753 GCF_001194135.2 Octopus bimaculoides
TATATATATATATATATATATATATATATATATATATATATATATATGTGTGTGTGTGTGTGTGTGTGTGTGTGTATGTACGTATGTATGCATTTATGTATGTATGTTTGTATGTATGTTTGTATGTATGTATGCAAGTATATATGTATATATGTAGTGGTAGCACCTTGAATAAGGCTGCTTGGATACGTTTACCTCAGCTGAACATATAATGCAATTGAACCAATAGGATGCAACTGGATGCCATATCCTAGAAGATCTATGCAATAAAAACACGTGTCGGACAGAGATTTGCAGAGAATGTAGTGGATATAATACTGCAGTAAACAGGGGTTGAGGATGTATAAATCTCCATTCTTATTTTAATGTCTTACTTGGAGACGGTCATATTTTGTCAGTTAAACACGCGCTACATATAAGGCCTTCTCTTCATCTTTATTATTATTATTTTAGTTTATTTGTCAAGTCATTTTCGTCACACATTCTGTGACCTATTCAACGACTTTTCGTGCTACGTACCTCCTCTTGTTCGCCTTATTTCAGTTTGTTTTCTATTGACATACAACGGAAGGACAAGATGAAATAAGTAGAACAAGTGGATAAAGACTCACTGAATAGGTCATAGGATATGTGTCGAAAGAGCTTTCACGAAGACACTAAAGTAGCAACGATAAAGACCAAATATATAGTCCGCCTGTT
>NC_069000.1:11724255-11727306 GCF_001194135.2 Octopus bimaculoides
TATATATATATATATATATATGTATATATATATGCATGTATGTATGTATTATTCTATTCTTTATTCTTTTACTTATTTCAGTTATTTGACTGCGGCCATGATGGAGCACCACCTTAAAGGCTTTTAGTCGAGCTAATCGACCCCAGGAGTTATTCTTTTTAAGTCTAGTACTTATTCTATCGGGCCTTATGCCGAACCGCATCACCAGTGAGTAAAAAATACCTAAAGACGTGTATGTATGTATGTATGTATGTATGTATGTATGTATGTATGTATGTATGTATGTATGTATGTATGTATGCATGTATGTACCTAGGTATGTGTAGACACACATACTGAGAGAAAATAAAACAGAGAGAAAATAAAACAGAGAGAAAGTAGGAGGGGTGCTGAAAAGTTCTGGGCTTTAAGGATATTGCGAAACGCCTGGCTGGTGGCCCGACCGTCCGAGTTCTTTTACAGAGCTTAGAAAGACTCAACGACCGCTGAGTGTGAATCTGAGAGGGGAATGTGTTGAATAAAATCATAATTAACTGATCCTCTTGTATTTTCTTTTGCCCAAAACTAAGAACTTTTCAGTAACTCCTCGTATATATACATACATATATATATATATATATATATATATATATATATATATGTTTGTGGCAGAGACAAAATATATGATATATACAAAATGATAATACAGTCAATCTTGTGCACCTAGTGTGTACTTTATTGTTAATAATAACACTGATTATATAAAATGACACGTGGTGTGGGAAGCCAAATAATTATAGAAGAATATGATAATTATCGGGAACATATTTAGAAATGTTTATAAAAGTTATCTCAAGATTGATAACAGTTCTAAGGATATTTGAAGAGGTCATACCCATGTCAATAAATAGATACAGTGCAACGAAGTATCAACTATATATATATATATATATATATGCGTGTTTGTGTCTGTGTGTGCGTATATATCTATATGTGTGTATATATATGTATATGTATATATATATATAAATGTTTTACTGTTTAGGAAATCAGCGTATAGTTTCTACGATAATCTTACAAACTGACAAGACGTATTGAGTTAGGTGAGAATCACTGACGAGCATTAATATAAATGTGAAATCCCTGTGATCTGGCTATGTCTAGGCGCTGAGGGAGATAGCCTCTCTTGTCAGTCATTAAGATAAGTGCTTCTTGTGGCTTATTTCTAGCAATTCAGGTGCTGACTAGTGTCCTCAGGCACTATATATATTAGGAAATAATTTTATTTTCAAACGCAGTTTAATGCTAATAATATAGCACGAACGGGATAAACTATCCATATTTCGAAGAAAAATCTGTGGGCGGTCAGCCATGAGACTCGAATTCACATCTCTGTGGTTACGTGTCAAGTGCTTTACTATTAAGCTAAACTGTCCGAAAGACAAATTTAAATTTAAATTTGCAGAAGAATTTGTCATTTGGGTAGTTTATAATAATAATAATAATAATAATAATAATAATAATAATGAGGAGGAGGAGGAGGATAATAATAATAATAATAATGATAATAATTCTTTCTACTATAGACACAAGGCCTGAAATTTGGTGGGAGGGGGGCCAGTCGATTAGACTGACCCTAGTACGCAACTGGTACTTAATTTATCGAGCTCGAAATGATGAAAGATAAAGTCGACCTCGGCGGAATTTGAACTCAAACCGTAAAAGACAGACGAAATACAGCTAAACATTTTGTCCAGCGTGCTAACGATTCTGCCAGCTCTCCGCCTTACATAATAATAATAATAATAATAATAATAATAATAATAATAATAATAATAATAATAATAATATCATACCCAAGGCGCACAGAGCTGCGCTCGGTAGTGAAGTGAAAGCACGTTATAAAAATAAAACTACTGAACAATAATAATAATAATAATAATAATAATAATAATAATAATAATAATAAGAAGAAGAAGAAGAAGAAGAAGAAGAAGAAGAAGAAGAAGAAGGAGAAGAAGAAGAAGAAGAAGAAGAAGAAGAAGAAGAAGAAGAAGAAGAACAAGAACAAGAACAAGAAGAAAAAAAAGAGAAATCAATTGTATGTTTTTTTTTTAATTGACAAATGACGTTCCCATTGTGCAATAGCTTATGCTAACTAAAAATTCTTCATAATGGTGCTCTAGCATGGCCGCAGTTTAATGACTGAATTAAGTGAAAGGAAGATAAGGCGATCTGGATGAAGGGCTATATTCGTCTCCTTTCTAATAATTCTTAATCTTTGCACCTGAACCCTCGCTCCAGTTTTCATTGCGTTGTGCATGGTCATATCATTTCTTTCATTCACTTTTACCTCATCCCTTGTATCTGCTTCTTCTTGTGTATGTTGCTAGAGTTTACTCCAATTCACCTCGGTCACTGACTTAGTCTCTTAATAATCTTCGTCTTCTTCCTATTACTCTAAATTAAACCGTCTTTCTCTGTGTCTGAGGACTTCCTCTTTTTGATTAGCAATGTCCTGTTCTATATACGAAAATGTATTCTCTTCACCTCCTTATTCAGACGCACTCATTACCTCACACAGTCATCATAATTCTCACTTTCTTTTTTTAATATATAGGCGCAGGCGTGGCCTTGTGGTAAGAAGCTTGCTTCCCAACCACATGGTTCCGGGTTCACTCGCATTGGGTGTACCTGGAGCAAGTGTCTTCAGCCATAGCCTTGGGTTAGAGTTGCAACAAAATCTGTGCCTCGCTTGCTCACGGAAGATCAAATGCAGACACGACTGAAAGAACAGTTGGAAAATGGTGCAAACCTTTTTTCGAAGGTGATCACTGGCGGAAGTCCACCAGTCGCCCATGCACAACAGCCTCTCCTCTCTATATCATTGTTGTTATCCAATTGAAAGGCAAAAGCCAATACAGCTTGGCACCTGTGACGTCGCAACTCATTTCTACAGCTGAGTGAACTGGAGCAACGTGAAAATAAAGTGACTTGCTCAAGAACACAACACACGGTGCGGTCTGGGAATCGAATTCACTACCTCACGGTTCTGGCCCCGACGCTATAGCC
>NC_069000.1:11729129-11729619 GCF_001194135.2 Octopus bimaculoides
ATCTGTTTTTCTCTCTGTGTCTCACTCTCTCTGAAACACACACACACACACACACACACACACACACACACAGCCACATACATACAAACACAGGCATGCGCATGCCCGCATCTCTAACTTCTTCAATCTATGCGTATGTGTATGCGCGCGCGCGTTTGGATCGATCAATGTCCAGTATTGATATTTTTCCAGTCAATCTCTTTCACGCCCTGCTTCGATATCCATCTTTTTAACCCTCTCTCTCTCTCTCTCTCTCGTACTCTCGCTTTCTGTCTGCCTTTCTTTCTTTCTTTCCTTCTTTGTCTCTTTCTTTCTCTCTCACTGTCTCTGTCTCTTTCTCTCTTTCTCTCTCTCTCTCTCTCAACCTGTCATCCTTCTTTCTTCCTCTGGCTATAGCACCGCTTTTAGCTTAGCAGTTCGACAAAAGTGTCCAATACAATAAGTACCAGGCTTTAAAATACACGAAAAATATGAGAGTCGATTCGTTCGA
>NC_069000.1:11730626-11732059 GCF_001194135.2 Octopus bimaculoides
ACTCCGCCAGTTACGACGACGGGGCTTCTAGCAGATCCGATCAACGGGGAAAAGCCAACTCGAGAAATTAACGCGCAAGTGGCTGAACACTCTACATATATGCGTACCCTTAACGTAGTTTTCTCTGGGAGACCCAGCGTGACACAGAGATTGACAGGGATGATCCTTTGAAATACAGGTACACCTTATTTTTGACAGCTGAGTGAACTGGAGCAACGAGAAATAAAGTGTCTTGCTCAAGAACACAATGTGTCTCCGGGAATTGAACTCACGATCTTACGATCGTTAGCCGAATGTCTCTGACCACTAACCCACACGGCTTCCCTCGTGTATATATATATATATGTGTGTGTGTGTGTGTGTATACACACACATACATACAGGAGGGACTTCTTTTAGTTTTCGTCTCACAAATTCACTCACGAGGCTTGGATGGGTCCCAGGTGCCACCACGTAGCATTGAAACCGAAACTATGCAGTTGACAAGCAAACTTCATACAGTCATGCCTGCACGCACACACACACACACACACAAACACACACATACACACATATATATGTATGTATGTTTGCATGTATGAATATATGGATGGATATATGTATGTAAGCATATATTCATGCTTGTGTGCTCTATGTATGTTATATATGTATACATGGATGCTTATATGTATGTGTATATGCATGTACGCATACATGTATGTATTCATGCATATATATGTCAGCATGTACGTGTGCATGCATGTATGTATGAATGTATGCATACATATGTATGTATGTATGTATGTATGTATGCATGTATGTATGTATGTTTATCCTTATTTTCCAATCTATCTTCGTCTCAATCTCGCTTTTCTCACAAAATCTCCCCGACCACTTCCCTGCATCTCCATAACACTGTGTTCACTCTTCATCACTTCTCAATCCCACCCACCCCTTATCACTCTCTCTCTCTCTCTCTCTCTCTCTCTCTCTATATATATATATATATATATATATCTCTGCCTTATGTCTAGCTCTTCTTTTTCTCTCTTTCTATACACCCTAATATATTCACTATTGCTTATCATACGGTTTTGCTCCGCTCTGCTGAATTACAACGTATCAACTCTTGTCTCGGGACCCGTTACATACACACGAACAAACACAGCCATGTTCATAAAGAACAACGGGAAAATATACAGCTTCCGTGATATACACGCATATGTGCCTTTATGTATCTACTATATATGTGCGTGAGTGTGTGTGTGTGTTTGTGTGTGTGTGTGTGTGTCTGTCTGTCTGTGGGTGGGCGTGTATGTATACGAGGTGGTATCAAAAAGGTCCCGGACTAGTTATGTCTAATAAAAAATAACTCCCTCGAAACAGTCACCTTGCGGGAGCAATACGCCGGTCACAGCGTTCCTGCTACTTTTGGAATCCGGCCTGGAAGTTGT
>NC_069000.1:11732719-11733790 GCF_001194135.2 Octopus bimaculoides
GTATATCTCTGTATATCTCTGTATAATTTATACACGTATATGTTCAGATATATATATACATGTGTGCGTGAGCTGGGGTAGGCTCTAGGTGATTGTAATCTGTTATGTGTGCGTACGCATATATATATATATGTGTGTGTGTAGCCTATGAATTACTCACTTCACCAACATAACACCATGCACAACTGAAATAATTTATTCGCTAAAAGATCATACACAGAACAAAATATGTGTATATCTCTGTATATCTCTGTATAATTTATACACGTATATGTTCAGATATATATATACATGTGTGCGTGAGCTGGGGTAGGCTCTAGGTGATTGTAATCTGTTATGTGTGCGTACGCATATATATATATATGTAAGTTTGTGTATGTATGTGTGTATGTATGTATGTATGGAAACACGAGTGTATATGGGTGTGTATATGTGAATATACATTCGTTTTAAATGTGCGTGTGTATTGAAGCATATGGCTGGTTTAGACGGATTAGTTATATAGTAAAATGCTTCCTAGATATCTGAAGCTACCATGTTAAACTACCGAACGTACAAGTAATTATACAACCGTTATGAGGGTAGATACCACCCGCTAGGGGAAAACACTGCATTGGTGCTGGGACGGGGTTGAGGTACACACACAGAACAACAACATCAACAGCAGCAACATGGAATTTTTTCTGAAGATTCTTGCACTTTTTCTTCGTATTCTCTCTTATTTTTGTTCGCATTTTTCATTTATTATATTATTATTTTTTTATTTGAATTATATTATTATTTTAAACGTTTTTCATTTTTTTTTTTTGTTACTTTAGTTTTCTTTTTTAACTCAACAAACCATATTTGAAACGACGGAGAAGGAAAACATCAGACTGTGTGGGGAAAAAGTTAGGAAAAAAAACAAAACAAAAAACAAAATATAAATAAATAAATAAATAAATAAATAAGTGGGGATAAAATTGAGGAAACGAAAGAAGGAAGGAAGTAAAGAAGTAAGGAAGGAAAGAAAAAGATGGTTATTTCGTTTAAATTTAGATTAGGTTTTATTCCCTCCTACTCTTCCCCACT
>NC_069000.1:11734618-11734955 GCF_001194135.2 Octopus bimaculoides
ATACATATATATACATATATATGTGTATATATGCATATACATATATGGGGAAGCGAGACATTTTATACATCCAGCGAAAGTAAGAGAGAGGGGGAGGGAGAGAAGGGGGGAGAGGGGGGAGGAAAGGAAGGGACATGTGTGAGACTGTTGCAGGAATTGCCTCCCAGACTCGTATTATTTTCGTTAATTTATTAATGTATACCACCATGCATTTACGCTAACATATATGTATATGTGCGTATGACTATGGATATAATTATCTATGCATCTATATGTTTGCCTACATGTACGGGTGAGTGTGTATATGTGTGTGTATATGTGTGTGTGTATGTGTGTG
>NC_069000.1:11735055-11737480 GCF_001194135.2 Octopus bimaculoides
AGGCTCACATTGCTTCTTGATCAGGGTTGATCTCTGGGATAAACGACAACAACAACAACAACAACAAAATACACATATACAGATATGAACCGACGAATATATAGACAGTTGTACGTAAACATATTTAGAAAGCAGTTTTCATTTTTGCTAAATATTTCATTAATCTCACGACTATATTCTTTCAATATTACCCAGATATTATTTTTGTTATCGTTATTATTATTATTATTATTATTATTATTATTATTATTATTATTATTATTATTATTATTATTATTATTATTAAACTCATACACGTACTGTTGTTTCTGCTGCTACTAATATATTATTATTAGCAATTATTAATCAATTACTGGGGTCGATGTAATCAGCTAATCTCATTTACCTAGAATTGCTGTTCTTGAGCCAATAACAAAAAGAATTATCATTATTATTATTATTATTAGACGTCGAACTGGCAGAATAGTTAGCGTGCCGGATGAAATGTCTAGCGGCATTTCATCCGCCTTTACATTCTGAGTTCAATTCCACCGAGGTCGACTTTGTCTTGTATCCATTGGGGGTCAATAAATTAAGTACCCGTGAAACACTGGGGTCGATGTAATTGACTAGTCCCCTCCCACAAAATTTCAAGCCTTGTGCCTTTAGTAGGTAGGATTATTATCATTATTATTATTATTATTATTATTATTATTATTATTATTATTATTATTGCATTGAGGTGGCAGAATTGTTAGCACGCCCGATAAAATGATTAGGTGGCATTCCGTCCGTACGTCCTGAGTTCAAATTCCACCGAAGTGAACTTTGCCTCTCATCCTTTCAGGGTCGATAAAGTAAGTACCAGTCGAGCCCTACTAATGAATCGATGTAATTCACTAGCTCCCTCAGATTACAATTACCTTTTATTAATTGAAAATCTTTGAAAACTTGAATGATTCATACGAACAGAAAGCCGGTTGAGGATTGGTAGAATTAGCAGAATTATTGCTTACAGTGCCGGCCAAAATTCTGTTGTTGTTTTTAATAATGTCTGACTTTAGTAATTTCCCCGTATTTGACTTTCTTTTCATCTTTCGGAGGTCGATAAGTAAGGTACAAGTAAACATACCGCAGTCGATGTGATATGCTTTACTCTGCTCCAAAATTTTCTGAGCTTATGTCTTATGTTAGAAATAGATTAATGGATTGGTTGAACAAACGCTGTAAGGCATTCCTTCCGGTTCTTTAAAGCCCGAGTTTAAATAAGGCCGAGATCAAGTTTACCTTTCAGCTCGCCGAGGTCGATGAAATAAGATGCCAATCAAGAACAGTAGGTAGGCTGATTTTTTTTGAGTATTGTGTAGGAAGGAAGCCTTACGATATGTGTTCCGGATTTGTGTATTACGATTTCAAATCCCGTCCTGTCACCGAAAAACGGTGACGCTTCTATCGATAAAATAAAGAATTTATGGTAAATTAGAATACCAGGGTTCGATTCAATTGAATAATATTCCCCCAAAATTTGAGGTGTTGTCTTGTAATTAAGGTATGAATTTGTATTAGTATGATAACAAAGACGCAGGCGGTGAGCTGGCAGAATCGTTAGCAGCCGGGAAGGAAACGCTTAGAGGCGAAATGTTTAGCATCTGTCTTCACGTTGAGAGTTCAAATACCGCCAAGATCCCCTTTGCCTTTCATCCTTTCGAGATCAATAAAATAAGTACCGGTTGATCACTGGAATTGATGTGATCGTCTTACCCCCCTTCCCCGCTATAGCTAGTTTTGTGCCAAAATTTGAAACCAATATGATAACAACGAAGCATTTATTGAAACTGACCAAATTCTTAGAGAACAGAACTAAATTCTTTAGTGTATATCCCCTGCTGGGACCTATAGCTTCTTTTCTATTCCGATATAAATAGGAAACAGTCAAATGCGGGCTCTTAATTTTCCTTCCCCAAAATTACCAGCTTTGTGCCTACAATAAATATCCTCATTATTTTAGGAATGTTAAACACAATCTTTTTTGTTTTTACCGTTTGTTGTTCAGGGAGATAAGAGCAGCTTCCACGATCTTCAGTTTATTTATTTATGTATTTTTGCCAGGGCGTCCGGTAAACCTGATGGCAAGTGAGGTGGAATTTATCCGGAAATAGGTACAGGCGTGGTTGTGCGGTAAGAAATTTGTTTCCCAGCTACATGGTTCCGGGTTCAGTCCCACTGCGTGACACCTTGGGCGAGTATCTTCTACTGTAGCCTCGGGCTTACCAAAGCCTTGTGAATGGATTTGATATACGGAAACTGTATATATATATATATATATATATATATATATATATATAGATATATACTGTGTATATATAATATATATGTATATACATATTAAATATATATATTATGTATATATTGGTATCCGAAACTCGGAGTTTTATCATGGCTATTG
>NC_069000.1:11737666-11738530 GCF_001194135.2 Octopus bimaculoides
ATCTTTTTTGTTTTTACCGTTTGTTGTTCAGGGAGATAAGAGCAGCTTCCACGATCTTCAGTTTATTTATTTATGTATTTTTGCCAGGGCGTCCGGTAAACCTGATGGCAAGTGAGGTGGAATTTATCCGGAAATAGGTACAGGCGTGGTTGTGCGGTAAGAAATTTGTTTCCCAGCTACATGGTTCCGGGTTCAGTCCCACTGCGTGACACCCTGAGCAAGTGTCTTCTACTATAGCCTCGGGCAGACCAAAGCCTTGTGAGTGGATTTGGTAGACGGAAACTGAAAGAAGCCCGTCGTATATATGTATAAAGGCGGTGCTCCGGCATGGCCGCAGTCAAATGACTGAAACAAGTATAAGAGTATACATACATATTAAATACATATATTATGTATATATTAATATATATATATATATATATATATTGGTATATGTTGAAACGCACAAATATGTATGCATTGCGTATGCTGACGTTTATATATGCTGATTAGTTAGTTGGAGTATCTTATTTGACTAAATGTATAAAATATGTGTTAAATCATATAGCATATAAAAAGATACGATAGAATTTACAGAATTACTGGACCATCCTTGAATGTGTCGTAACAAATTAAAAACTATTAGGTCGTTGAGGTCGGTATAGCACATGATGCTACGTATGAACCCGAAGCACGCATGAGAGCGGTTCCGTTCGGCTACGTCATGTAAATATATAATCAGCATGTTTCGCATAATTCATATTCATTTCTTATGACGTCAGCAAAATATGTGCGTCTATATGTGTATGAGTGTGCGTGATTGTGTGTGTGCCTGTATGTGTGTATGTTCACATATATATATATATATATATATATATATATATA
>NC_069000.1:11738698-11740018 GCF_001194135.2 Octopus bimaculoides
TATATATAATGTATGTATGTATGTATGTTTATTATGTGTGTAGATAGATATACATATAAATAATACATACATACATACATACATACATGCATACATATATACAAAATAACTTCTTATATTAAACTTTACTATTTTCTTCTATTTAACTATCTCATATCGTCTCTGATGATGCGATATCTTTTATATCCCTGAAACAGCTGTAAGACTATTCTTCGCTTTATAAAATGTCCTAGAAATATCACACTGCCTTGGCTTTGTTGTTTAATTTGCCTGAAGATTCTACTAGAATAGATGCAAGCACAAATATATGATTTATAAAAACATATGACATATTAATAGAAATCTGTACATGTACACCCATCCAGATCTCTGAGTACCTTATTATTTTTTTCTAATATATAATACCTGTACATCACTTCCAAACCTAATATATATATATATATATATATATAAATAAATAAATTTATATATATATATATACAAGCATTCATGCGCGCGCGCGCGTGCGTATTTGATGTCATAAGAATTTTATAAAATTGAGAATATTACAAAATTCTTTTTGGAATAATATTTCTCGAAGCGCATCACCTTGCGTGGGTGTATACGAATGTGAGCGTGTGTGTATGTATATATACGTGTGTATTATACATACAAGCATGCACGAGCGCACACACACACACATACACGCACAAGCCTATATACATACATATCTATATGTGTGTCTGTGCCTGTGAATGTGTCGGCGCTTTGTGCCTCCCCTTTTACTCCATCCCTCTCTATCTCTGTCTATCTATGTCTCTGTCTCTATCTGTCTCTCTCACTTTCTCCCTCTCTCTCTCTCTCACACTGCTTCTATCTCTGTTCCTTTCTTTCACACCTCGGCTATCTCCTTCCTCCTCGGCACATCCAATTTCCTTCTCATCCTGGCATCAGCCGTTACAATTCTGTTTCTGTTTAACAAGTTGGCGGTATGAATCTCTCATTAAATATGCCAATGGCGACCTACATGTAGGTACGTGTGCGTCACTGTGTGACAGTGTGCATACGTATACGTAAGTATGTGCGCGTATGTGACTATTAGTGTGTGCGTGTGTTTATTGGAGCGGGTGACTTTTCGCCACATAGCCAGTTATATGCTGACAGCGTATACACGCTTTACTGGAACAAATAAAGGTGCATTGTTTGGGGCTGCTTCATCACCGGGACACTGAACCTCAAATAACCTACAGCAACCAACCTTTGGGATCTTTGACCGCCTCCAAGAAATATATATGTCATATATCTAGTATAACACAGACATATGTATATATATATATATAT
>NC_069000.1:11741953-11744215 GCF_001194135.2 Octopus bimaculoides
TATGTGTGTGTATGTGTGTATACACATACAGTCTGCACAGACATGCATATGGGTACGCACAAAAACTATAAAAAGAATTACTTGGAGAGTACCGCTAATGCTAGAAATAACAGCGAAATTCCTCCCTTTAAAACAGAAGGATACATTAGAGAATGAATTTCTATATGCCGTTTAAAGAGTGGGACGACTATGGCTGGAGAGTCTTTCATAATAAAAAGAAAGAGGGGGCAAATCATTAAATATTGATGGGGTCAGTGGATTTCTTTGGCCCCGAAATGATAAATGGTATAGAATACTTCGGCGGAATTTGAACTCGGCGCATAAAGGCGGAGTGAATTCGACCAAATGTTTTTCCCGGCGTGCTTACGATCTTGCCTACTCATCGCCTTAACGAATGAAATATAAAATATTATCTAGAATTATAACTAAATCTTAACATACGAATCGAACACGGCGCCAAAATTTCCCATCAAGGCTTGTCAACGTTATGCTAATACACGTTCAGTTTCCCGAACGCCCATTTCATAATTCTATTTTCATAAGTCTCTATTTTCATAAGTTTGCACATGCGTATTCAAGTTCCCTGTTATAATATTTTTTTTTTTTTCGTTTTGCTTTAGTTTTTCTGGATAATTATGAATGAACTGAAGCAATGGTGGTCGTGGTGGAAGTGGCGGCGGCACTGATGGTGGAAATGCTGGCTACGTTTCTCTTCAAGAAGAAGGAAGGATCTCAATGTAGTTTGAATATGAAGTGATATCCTATTATGAAAAATATATTTCTGGATATAAACATAAATACAATATCTATATCCGGAGATGCTGATACTCACATACATATATTCTTTTCTACTCTAGGTAGAAGGCACGAAATTTTTGGAGAGGGGTGGCAGACGATTAGATCGACCACAGTATTCAACTAGTACTTAATTTATTGACCCCGAAAAGATAAAAGGGAAAGTCGACCTCGGCGGAATTTGAACTCAGAACGTAGCGGCAGACGAAATACCGCTAAGCATTTCGCCCGGCGTGCTAACGTTGCTGCCAGCTCACCGCCTTCACACACACGTATATATTATCATGTGAATGTGCATATATGGACACATTAATAAGCATGTGCATACACACACACAAATACACATATATATACATATATACATACATACACCCGTCTGATGAGCGTTTTTAAGCTGAAACTTTGGCAAACTCAAAGCTTTGCTTGCAAAATAATATGGTACTCTACAAAAAGATAATCTATGTTATTTATTATATACGGTATATATATATATATATATATATATATATATATATATATATATATATATATATCAATATAAACATATATATATATATATATAGAGAGAGAGACAGATATAGATGTATATCGATTATTCATAATGATATAATGATGCAACGAAACGTATCGTCCATCTTTTATATTATCGTCATTCAGCTAAAAACACTCCAGCTGAAGCAGACTTAACAGTAACACAAGCAAAAGAATTCCAGCTCTGACGATCTCGTCTGCATTTGCACTGTGCATAATACACAAATCTCTAAACTGTCGAAAGTGCTTATATCCTCCTACGAAAAGACACCATATGATTTAAACGCGATGCGTCAGCTATTTCTAGCAAATGAATCAACTACATACCTACCGGAGCTGCCTAACTAATTCCGTCACTAGCTAACTAAGTAGTACTTCGTTGACCTTATTATATTTAGCTATTATATACTACCAGCTAGATAGAAGCATAGTTATGTAGTAAAGTAGCTTATAACTTCATACCAGCAGGCTATGTGAATTCAAGAACTCCGGATATAAATGCGCTCATTATGTTAACTTTCCAAGTTAGTGTGGGTTGCCTAATAAACTGGTTTAGTAATTTAAGTATCAATATCACACGTCCATACACACAAGTGCATACTATACGTATGTATTTTCACACATTTGCAAACGTGAATAGTCACATATATTGTTGTATGGCCATGATCTGGGACATCATTACTGAGGTGTGTATGTGTGTGTGTGTGGAAGCTGTGTATTCGTGCATGTGTGCTTTTGTGTGTGTGTATTTACACACACATGTCAATGCGTAAGTGTTATATGAGCATATCATATACATCTTTATGTGTGTGGGTGTTTAAATAAATATGTGTGTATGCATATATATATACATATATATATATTCATATATATATATATACATATGTATATGTATATATATATATATATATATATATATATATATATATATATATA
>NC_069000.1:11744337-11747733 GCF_001194135.2 Octopus bimaculoides
ATATATATATATATATATATATATATATATATATATATATATATATACATGCATATATATATATATACATATACATATATGCATATGCATATATACGGATGTTTGTGTATATGTGCATATATACAGAAATATCCATATATGCATATTAGTAGCACCATTTTTCTTTAGCAACTGTAATGGCTGAGAATTTAAGCAGAGTGGTTGCTTGTTTCTCTGTGGTTGGTCAAATTGATTTTGACGCCACTATAAAATTCGAAAATCGATTAAGCTTGTTCATGATATTTTCAAACTCTGGATAAACGCGCTGTTTGTAAAAGTGGTTATATATGTATATTATATACATATATTATAGATAAATGGATATATATGCACACACACACACACACAGAAACATACATATAGGCGCACGTTTTTTTATTGTCTAGAAAATAGATAATTTTTTGCAGTGTACCTGTTTTAGAGAACTGAGAAGATTCTATTCTCTACAAAACAATGTAGCTAGACTACAGTTTGATATTGGGGGGTCAAATGAATGATGTGAGGTACATGTGCGTTTCACGAGAAATAGCAAGATAAGGGAGCATACGATCTTCAGCCGAACATCAAATTAAGTCACCAAACATCAAATTAAGAAGGTTATTGCTTTTCCCAGTGATATCTATATGGCTATTTGACTATGGGTAGTCTACCCACTTCGTTTGTGTCCCAATGTCACTTTTAAACCAGGACACTTAGATCGAGAAAATATGTCGGAATTTATGGAAACATCTTCAAAATGCCTCCATGAAGATTATCTCCCTTCCTTTTAACTATAGCTTATGTAGAGCACTTGATGAGAATGATGTGTAGAAAAATTTTAAAAACATACATTTCGTTTCTATTTTCAGACATTTCTATTTTGTTAGCGCCTTAGAAAACGAGGTAAATCCCCAGTTAACTAAGTTTCGATTCTAGGTTGCAGATGTTCTATATTTTCTTTTTATTCAGTCAATAAGACCCTTAATAAAGACATGGACATTACAACTTCGTATTATTACCCCCGCTAAAAGTCTTTCATGTCCAACTGGGCCTGAAAGGTTTACAGTAACACAGATTATTACGATGCTTTGCGGGTGGGGCGTATAGCAACCGGAAGCCATTCCG
Source organism: Octopus bimaculoides (assembly GCF_001194135.2). NCBI lineage: Eukaryota > Metazoa > Mollusca > Cephalopoda > Octopoda > Octopodidae > Octopus > Octopus bimaculoides. The sequence continues at coordinate 11,745,481 of NC_069000.1, forward strand.
CAGTTCTCTCCGTGGTTTATTATGGCGTTGTCATCTCAAGCTACATATAACCGGAAGCGGATACGCATTGGCCGGAAGCATATACATTATGAAAAATAATACCAGCATAAATATGGAGCAATATAGTGCAACATGTTGGCCTTATTATTCCTGAAACTACAAACTCAGTGAGTTGGCAGAATCTTTCAGCTCGTGGAATAAAATGTATAGGGAAATTTCTGCCAGCCCTCTACGTTCTGAGTTCAAATTCTGACCAAATCAACTTTGCCTTACAACTTTCTGAGACGAAAACAATAAATACCAGTCAGTAATGGGGTCGCTGTAATTGACTAACCCAACTCTTACGAAAATTGCTAGCCTTGTACTAAAATTTGGAACCATTTGAAGGCCATTCTTACGTAACAAGCGCAGTAGATTGGTAGAACCGTTACAGCGTCGAACAAAATGCTATGAGGTATTTCTTCCAATTCTTTACGTTCTGGGTTCAAATCTCACCGATATCAATTATGTCTTCCATCCTTCCGAGGTATCATAGAATAAAGCACCATTCATACACTAGGGTCCTTGTAATCGACTTTAAACTTCCTCTCCAAATTGCTGGTATTGAAAGATATTCAATATCGCTAGCATTCATTTTCAAGTTTTGCAACAAAACATGGCTACCACAACCCCGTATATAGACTGTGTCTAGCTTTAATAGATGTTTCCACCATTGAAGCTTTTATCATAATCAATGTTCAATAGTATAGAATTCATAGAAAATCAATGCTAATGAGATACAGCGTCCATCCTACGATATAAGAGAAACCATTTATAGGTTTCTCTTATGTAGTGGTAGCAGCAGCAGTAGAGATGGTGTTCGTGGTGGTGGAAGTGGTAGTGGTAGTAGTTGTTGTTGTAGTTGTAGTAGTAATTGCCGCCCCTTATATTAAGTAGTTTCTCTTGTATAATAATAATATATTATATTACTTATTTCTAGTAAATTGAGGAGAAAAGTGTTTAGTCGATAACGTTACTAGTACTCTATGTTATCGAGTTCGGGAGGGGGAGTTGATGAAAGGCAGAGCTGATTGCAACAGACTATAAATTTAACTTCTGGCTATGGATGCAAAGAGCTTCAAAAAAAAAAAAAAATTAGCGCCAGGCATTTTGTACGACGCACTAACGTTCCTGCCAAATCATTGATCCGTATAACTGATCTCATCTAACATAATAAGTTTAACACATAAAGCGCGACGGGCCACGATCGTAGCCGTCGGGAAACAGGTCGACAGGCCACTACCGTGGCCGTGAGGCACAAGTCGACAGGCCACGATCTTGGCCCAGATAGATGCATTTAATTTATGGGCGTTTGTTGGGGTCTAATGTCACCCAAACGCTCCGATACCCCCAGAATGCAAGAGGACTAATAGTTCAACTAATGACTTTTCAGATGATGTAAAACTTGCCACCATTATATACTAAGAAGATATTTTAACTATTTCTTTTGTTTTTTATGTGTGCATGGTAGTCTCATTTTCATAAAATGTGCTCAGCAGTCCATGCTATGTAAGTGCAAATCCCAGCGCCTTATGGGGTAAGGACAAAAATTCCATTGGGTTTCTTAGCTGGCAAAACTGACTCGAGTTCTTGACTCGTACTTTATTTCATCGACTCCAAAAAGATGAAAGGTAAATTTGACCTCGACCGGATTTGAACTTAAATCGTAAGGATCGGGAACACATGCTGCAAGAAGAAGGCCTTTCATCTAACGCTAACGCAATGGTTCTCAATCGGGGTCCATATAAGGTTTTATTGGTAAAATTTACGTGCAATAAATTACTTCTACTTCTACAATACACAAAGGATTTCAACATATTTTTGATTCAGTTCTATATTTAAGAGATGAGGAATTATGTACATTATTTACAATTGACGGATATTTGTCCTCATCTTGTTTATTGTTAATACAACGTTTCGGCTGATGTACCTTCCAGCTTTCATCAGGTGTCTTGTGGAAATTTTGAACCTGGGCTCTTATGTTTAAATCGATTACATCGACCCCAGTGCGTAACTTGTACTTAATTTATCGACCCCCGAAAGGATGAAAGGCAAAGTCGACCTCAGCGGAATTTGAACTCAGAACGTAACGGCAGACGAAATACCGCTAAGCATTTCGCCCGGTGTGCTAACGTTTCTTATTTCTTTATTGCCTACAAGGGGCTAAACATAGAGGGAATAAACATGGACAGACAAAGGGATTAAGTTGATTAC
>NC_069000.1:11747852-11753910 GCF_001194135.2 Octopus bimaculoides
ACAACAACAATGAAATAATAATAATTTTGTTACTATAGTCACAAGACCTGAAATTTGTGGGTGGGGTCTAGTACATTATATCCAACCCTTGTGCTTCACTGGTATTTAACTTATTGACCCTGAAAGGATCAAAAGTCAAAGATGACCACAGCGGAATTTGAACTCAGAATGTAAGAACGGACGAAATGCCGCTAAGCATTTCGTCCAGCATGCTAACGATTCTGCCAGCTCGCCGCCTTAATAATAATAATAATAATAATAATAATAATAATAATAATAATAATAATAATAATAATAATAATAGTTCAAGAGCAAGGACAAACATAAACAATAAGCATAAATAATAATTGTAATAGCAACAACAAAAATAAGTATAAATAAGAAAAATGATGAGCAATAATTAATATTTTAACGGTCGTAATTACACAGGGTCAAAAAGAAGAATATTAAAACTTACACACACAAACACGCACACACATACACACACACACTCTCTCTCTCTCTCTCACACACAAATAGAAACACATACACTCGCACATGCACTCACACGCGCACACACACATACACTCACAGACACACATAACATTCACACAAACACACACACTCACAGACACGCATATACACACATGCACAACAATGAATATGATGTTAATGATGTCTGTGATAATGATGAGCACTGATATGCTTTCACAGGGTATCAAATTGACATGGGCGTGTATGCGCGCGTGTATGTGTGTGAGTGTGTGTGTCTGCGTATGAGAGAGAGAGAGAGAGAACGAGAGAATATGTGCGTGTGTACGTTTGGGCTTTTCTACGTATTTTTTTAAAGTGTTATGCTGCTTCCGTGATGTATGTGTATGTATGTATGTATGTTTATACATACATATATATATATATATATATATATATTGTGTGTGTGTGTGTGTGTGTGTGTGTGTACGCGTGCGCGGGCATGTGCTTGCGTATGTTTGTGGGCGCTTGCACGTGTATGTGCAGGTGATGTATGTACACACTTTAAAATGTATATATATATAAGTAGTACTGGGGCCGATTTATTCGTCTAAACTCATTCAAGGTAATGCTCCAGCATGGCCTCAGACCGGTGGCTGAAACAAGTTTAGAAGATAAAAAAAGTAAAAACATTCGGAAGTGATAATTACTAAAACAGAATTTAACTCTCTACTTTCACTTTCAACACTTGTTGAACATAATAACAACGATGATGAAAATGGTAGTGATTTTCACGTGGTCTTTCACCTCACCTTACTCTTCCTTCTCTCTCTCTCTCTCTCTCTCTCTCTCTCTCTCTCTCTCTCTCTATCTCTCTCTCCCTCTCCCCGCTCTCTCTTTCACTCTGTTCTTTCATTTTTCCGCATTCTCTCTATGCAAGAAGTGTGCTGTTTGCTGAACAAAGAATAAAACGCTGGAACAACAAATTTGTTTGTTTGTTTATCATGTTTTTATCAATTTTTTAACCAACAAAGACAATGAAACTTGATAAACGAGCATATATAACCGTTTCTGTTTTGTTTCTTTTTTTTGTTTTAGTTGTTTCGTTTTGTTTTTCCCTTCGTAATATGGTGTCTTTAAAACATATATATATACTATATATATATATGTAGTACATATCTATACATAGTACATATATAGAACATATATGTATATATATATAGTACGTATATATATACATACATATATATTACATATATACATATATATATATATTTACTATAATATAATCCAGTGTTTATCGTTCTTATAATCTTTAATTTTTAAAATTTTTAATGTTTTCCTCTTGCATTTTGTGTGTCGTATTTAGCTGTCTGTCTTTCATGCTCAAATCTCGCTTCGTCTTTTAACTGTTTTTTTTTTTTACTTACTTCTTTTTTCTTTTTAAATCTTACTTACGTTCCACCATCTTTTTATTTTTCTCAATCACATCCTTTCCATACATATTTTCATTCTAGCTAACTCTCTAATGTACATTATTAAATTTTTTTTTACACACACATACACACACGCACGCACATATATTTATATACATACAGCCACACAAATATATATATATATATATATACACATATAAATATATACACATAAACGCAAATATATATATATACACACATAAACATATATACATATATATATACTTGTATATATCATATATATATATATATATATATATATATATATATACGTATATATACACACGTATAAACATATATACATATAAATATATACATGCAAATTTATATATATATACACATACGTATGCATATATACATATACATATATCTACATATACGCATATATATATATATATATATATATATATATATACACATATATAAATATATATATATATATATACATATATACATACGTTTATACACACACACACATATATATATATATATATATATATATACACACACATATATATATATATTATTTATATGTATATATATCTTGAAATTCATTTACTCACACAAGCAACCAAGTATTTTTTTCTTTTGTGTATTTTTTTTACCTTTAAAATTTTCCCCCGCAGTCGTAGGTATAGGGTGTCGGCGTTTTATAGGGGGTTCGGAATGCAGCTGCGAGCTGGCAGCTCGCTGCCGTGGCAGATTGGTTCTGACTCTGCGAGGCAGATAGAAGGCGTTGTGATTCGAACATGTCTCTCATGTTTCCAAAGGGGGACGTCGTAAAATCCGAGCTGTGGTGATTCAGTTCAGACGGTGGGGGTACGTACCACGAATTCGCTCTGGCGTATGATTGGGTATTGGAGAACATACTGTGTGTAAGCCCGTTGGCAGTTTGTGTGAGGGCCGACGTGTGGGGGATTGACGGGTTCATCAAATCGTGATCGCTTACAGATTGTCCCGTTGCAATGTTCATTGACTGACCACCGTTGGGTGAAAACACAGACTGACCACTGCAATGGTAATTGTAACCGCTGTTAGCCGCCGCCGCTGCTGCTGCTGCTGCCGCTGCGGCCGCCGCTGCCGCCGTTTGGGAACACGAGGTATTTCGGTAAATGTCTGCCGCTGTGGCTGAACTGGATCCCGTTGAAGACCGTGACGATGCATACGGTAATATCTGAGGGGACACCAAGGGTGGAGGTCGGCTGTTGACGTAATTGGACGAGGCGGCAGCAGCTGCTGCAGCCGCAGCAACTGCAGCAGCGGAGGACATATCACAAGAGGTTGTGTGGGGAACAGTCATTAGGTTTTCTACAGAGAAACTGCTTGACGTTGTGATCTCCATATTGATAGGATCGGTTGGGATAGGTAAAGTGTTGGGGTTCGAATGCAAGCGAGACGACGACACAACCAAACCACAATCATTGCGTGGTGAATCCATAGGTTCTAATTTAGGCGTAGTCATTGACGTGGTAGAAGCTACATCAACAGCGCCACCGCCTGTTACCGTACCGTTGCATATAACGTTAGTATTTCCTGCCAAAGAACTCGCACCTCCAGAACCTGGAGGTGATGCGTTCGGTGTTGTCTTCCGATCTTCATTACCTGCACTGTGGTTATTTTCATTTGATGCCACACGTTTGCTACTACTACTACTACTATTGTTGTTACTGTTGCTACTGCTACTGCCGGTGTTATTATTACTTCCGCTGTTACCATTGCTACTACTATTGTTACTGTTACCGCTGTGATGATGATGATGTTGATGATGGTTCTGTTGTTGATGGTGCTGTTGCTGTTGTTGTTGTTGTTGTTGTTGTTGTTGGCTATGGTGATGATGGTGGTGGTGATGATGGTGGCTGCTGTTGTGTTGGCCATGTGGATGATGATCGTGGTGCGGTTGTGAATGATGATCTGGGGAAGAACTTTCGTTCAAAGACGAGTTTTGAGATTCGGCACAGTTGACCTCCGATGGATCGTCACCGGTACCACTGTGCCCAGTAACACCAACACTGGTTACGCCTCCAGCTGGACCGGCACCGACACCGGAATTTCCGATCATCAAAGAAGAAGAAGTTTTGTCGCGTTCCTTCTGCAGTTCTATGGCCAGTTGCTTTTCACGTTCTTCGCGTTCTTTGATGGCGTCTTTCTTTTTAAATCGTTTTCTCCTGCGTAAGTAGCTTCCATTATCAAACATATTATAACTGTCTGGGTCGAGAGTCCAATAGCTCCCTTTGCCCGGCTTTTTATCATCCCGTGCTACTTTTATAAAACATTCATTGAGGGACAAATTATGACGAATACTGTTCTGCCAGCCCTGTTTGTTTTCACGGTAGAATGGGAAGCGTTCCATAATAAACTGGTAAATTCCATTCAGCGTTATTTTCTTATCGGGTTGGCTTTTAATGGCCATAGCTATTAGGGCTATATAACTATAGGGCGGTTTCACCATATCTTTGGCACCATGGTGAGCCGGCGCATAAGGGCTGGCGTATATAGAAGGCCCTCGACTCATTGTCCCGTATTGATCGTGACCATACATCGCCATGCCACCCATAGGCATACCAGCATACGCTCCATGTCGGTAGTAGTTTTGGTCTCCGAACAGTGTTGGCACCATGCTTAGACTCGGTCCGTTTGTGGTTGGATATCTTGGTTGAAGTGTGTTTGATTGCATGGCTCATAACGTTCAAAACTAAATTGCAATTATAAAGAAGAAATTGTCCGCATTGAAATTTTCAAACTGACATTGGAATTTCGTTCGTTTTTCTTTGCTTTTCTTGTTAGCTTTCGTTCTTTAAATGTAAATCTGCAATGATATAAAAAAAAAAGAAAAGGAAAATATAGTTTAATGCTAAGACAAAGAAATATTTTCATTTGAAATATTATGTATTAATAACAGAATAACATATGAAATAGCAGAATTAAATTATATTAAATTACAGACTTAAACAGTAAATTTTAATTATGCTAAATACCAGAACAATACATATCAAGTAACAACACAATGAAATACAATTATATAAGTAACAATTATATATTGCTTTCAAATTTGGTACAAGGGTTAAGTCGATTGCATCAATTCCAGTACGCAACCGGTATTTATTTATTTTATCGACCCTGAGAGAATGAAATGTAAAGTCGACCTCGGTGGAGTTTGAACCCAGAACGTAGAGATGCACGAAATGCCGCTAAGTGTTTTGTCCGGCGTGCTAATGATTCTACCACTTCACCGCCTTAATAACAATTGTATTCGGTTTCAAATTTTTGGCACAAGGCCGGCCATTTCGGGTGGAGGGTAAGCTGATTACATTGATCACAGTGTTAAACGGGTACTTACTTTATCGACCCCGAAAGGATGAAAGGCAAGGTCGACCTCGGTGGAATTTGAACTCAGAACATAAATACGGATGAAATGCCGCTAAGCATTTTGTCCGGTGTGCCATTTCGCTATCTTAGTAACAATTATATTTATTAAGAAAAAAACAATAGAGCTATAATACTAAGCAACAATAATACCTTATATAACAATTAGATATTAAGTAAAAACACTGCTATAAGTGAAATAACTACACAGCTATATATGAAATGACAACGCAACTATATATTAAATAATAACCATATATGAAATAACCATGATATAGATATTTTTGTATAGTTCTATTTTTAACTATATATCAAATGTATATAAAACTTACAGCACATAAAACAGTTGAATTATATTAAACCACAACGGAACCATATAGGAAATAACATCAGTTCATTTAGTAACATACCTATGCATTATGTTACAGAAATGTATATTATACTAACAGAAATGCGTATTAAATAAAAGGCTGAAAATATAAACCAATATACATCGACAGGCTAAATTATGCAAACATTATTTCGATTATATTGTAGTGAATGTGTGAATATCAAAAGTCGAGTGAAATTCGGTCATTTAGCAGGCAGAATGTATATATATATATATATGGGAGAATATACAAATAATAACAACTGACGAGGACAGGTGGTGTAAATAACAAAAGTATATATTAGTATGACGCTCGGGAATACGGAAAGTCTTTGACGTTTCGAGCTACGCTCTTCAACAGAAAGAATACGGAGACAATATATATATATATATAATAATA
>NC_069000.1:11755285-11755678 GCF_001194135.2 Octopus bimaculoides
TATATATATATATATATATATATGTATATATGTATATATATATATACCCGTGCATTGCATTGAATACACAGGCACATGCACCCAAAAGTACAAACACGATAAAAGTATAAAATATAAGCATGGCGAAAAGCGTTCCCTATACCTTCGTTATGTGTGTGTGTATGTGTGTATGTATGCATTGGGTGTGTTTTATGTATTATGTCAATGTCGTGTGTTTGCAAGTTTTGTACGTGTTACGAACGAGTGCGCGCATGTATGTGTGTGTGTGTGTGTGTGTGTGTTTGTGTGTGTGTTACTGTGTGTGTACGTCAGTGTGAGCGTCCGCATATTTATTTACATGTTGTGGGTTGTTTCAATAGTAATAAATCTGCTGAAATGATTGGTTACCTGCAA
>NC_069000.1:11756349-11757434 GCF_001194135.2 Octopus bimaculoides
TATATATATATATATATATATATGTATATATATATATGCATAGTATATGAATATGTGTATACATATGAATACACATACACGCACATATATGTGTATGTATGTGTTTATATTATGAATACTCATGCACGCACATACGCAGACATGCATGTGTCTGTGTAGGAGTGTGCGCGTGTGTGTGTGTTTACGCCTGCATGTATGTATGTGCGTATAAGTGTATGTATGTATGTATGTATGTATGTATGTATGTATGTTTTGTTTTGTTTCAAATTATTTCTGAATAGCGTTCATTCGGTGACAAACTATTTAAATAGTATTTTTGTTCCGGAAAATTACTACAGCTCTGTTTCACATTAAAACGTCTCTACAATTTCTTCTACTGCCGCGTTTGTTTGTTTTTTGTTCTTGTTTTTTTGTTGTTTTGTTTATTTAGTTGTTTGTTTGTGTGTTTTTCTTTCTTTGTTTGTTTGTTTTTGTGTGGGAGTGGAAACCATAGGGGATGGTGGGTGTGTTTGTTTTGTTTTATGTTGAGTAGGAGGGGTTGTTGAAAGTAAAAATAACAGTTAACGAAAAATAATAACAAACATAAATTTCACACACCGACACAGAGAGATACACAAACTGTCACGTGTGTGTGTGTCTGTGTGTATATGTTTATAGTGTAAATACTTAAATATAAATAAATATATATACATATAAATAAGTATATATATATCATACATTCGTACATATACAGATGTGAGTGTTTGTGCTAATATGCAAATGGGAGTGTGCTGCATATATATGTGTATGTGTGTGTGTGTGTGTGCATGTGTGTATATTTAAACACACACACTTGCACATAGACATAAACACATAAGCATGTGCATGATTATGTGTATGGTTTTATGAATGTATGTGCATACACGAATATGTAGATGTATATGGACATATATAATATAAAACATAAAATATGTATTATGTAGTATATTATATATATATATATATATATATATATATATATATACGTGCATTTATACATACATACATATACATGTATATCTATATTTATTTAATATTTGTGTATATATGCATAGATATATACATAT
>NC_069000.1:11757813-11759596 GCF_001194135.2 Octopus bimaculoides
AGAGAGAGAGAGAGAGAGAGAGAGAGAGAGAGAGATAGAGAAGAAAGAGGTACAGACAGACTAACAGACAGGCAAACAGAGACAGACATAGTCTTGGAGTACAAACCGAGACAAAGACATGACCAAAAGACAAACTAATTTACTGTAAGTGTGTCTGTTTAAACCATTACAAGATATTCTGGCGACATAGGGATGAGCACGTAAATTGAGGTACTTAACTGTGTGCCTTGTATATAATATATATATATATATATATATATATATATATATATATATATATACGTCTGTTTGTTAGATAAATGGGGTGAATGAAAGTGGTGGTTACCCTCGCTGCAACAACATCTACGTTGAGAATTACATCGTGTCAACGAGGGAGACTGACTATGAAGCAGATGTGTTCCGTAACACCTACGAGAAATATTAACAAAGTCGAGTCGCTCTGAAATGGCGCTCCTTGTCTCTTATGAACGTAAAAGAGATTATTTGATCATATGGTTCTAGATGCGCTTTAACTAGATGATTTAATCACGGTTCCGATAACTCTCATGACAGGCCTATTCCTTCGGGGTTGACTTCGGGCCAACATTGTCAAAAACTACATTGTTGATGATGAGAAAGAACTATCGGACACACCGGACACACCGGACAAAATGCTTAGTGGTATTTCTTCTCGATGTTCTGAGTTCAAATTCCGCCGAAGTTGACCTTGCTTTTCATCCTTTCGAGGCTCGATGAAATGAATACCAGTTAAACGCTGGTGTTGATTTTATCGGCTAGCCCCTCCCTCAAAAGGTCAGGCTTTGTGCCTATAGCAGAAAGGATTATTAGAAACAGTTTCTAATATAGGTACAAAGAAAGCGATTTTGATGAGGGAGATAAATCGATTACAATGACCTCAGTAAGCTGATCGATATTTTATTTCGCTATACATCAGCAGTTATATTCCCCTGGTCTCAGAGCTTTTTGAATCTTTCAATATCAGACTTTCTCGTACAGTAGATCCAGTGACGGTTGACTGAGTCCTATCTTGCCACTCAACCGTAACAAGTTACGAGTCTGCTCTCTTTAACCAAAACCATCACAGCTTTCTTTGCGGTTTCGACGAAGGAACTCCATCAATGACTCCAAGCCCAATCAGATCTTTGTAGAGTGATCACTCCATAAAACCCCAAACATCTTATTTAAGTCAGTTTACGGTGTACCCGCCAGACTTTTCTTCTGCTCTGATAAAGCAGTCTCTAATATATATCTTCCACTTCATGTTTTTCCCAAAGCAGCCTCCAATTGCTAAATGTACTTTATATTTGTAACCTTAATTGTTAATATGACATGGCATGTCATAAGCATCTGTATATTGTGGTGTTTTGTCATTTTAGTTATAAAATAAACAAATTAATCAACGGAATACACTGTCTGCAAGTCGATGGATACCGCATATTCTCCTCCATTTTCTTATTGCTAGATAAATTTAGGGTAAAATAACCCCCTTTTACCCGCACCCACCTATTGCACTTGGTATAGCACTAGTGTAACAATAATTGGGTACCCCCCCCCCCCAGCAGTATATTGGATAGATACTATCCCTTAGTGGGTTGAATACTCAACCCCTAACTCTCTTGCACTATATATATAATGCATGACTTCAGCCAAATAACCGTACACATGCTTTTCTTGTTGTTTTTCCACTTTCATACGACTAGCAATGCTTGAAATGCATGTGTCACAGCATCTGATAGACTGGTCGGTCATGTGATCACGTGATATATATATATGTATATATATA
>NC_069000.1:11759959-11760786 GCF_001194135.2 Octopus bimaculoides
ACAAACAAGGACACACAAAGACACGCACATACATATAGACTTCTTTCCGTTTCCGTCTACCAAAATCTACTCGCAAGGCTTTGGTCCGCCCGAGGTTATCGTAGACGACATTTGCCCAAGATGCTGCTGCGCAGTGGGACTGAACCCGGAACCATGTGGTTGAGAAAGAAGCTTCTTACCACACAACCACTCCTGCGTGTGTGTGTGTGTGTGTGTGTGTGTGTGTGTGTGTGTGTGCGCGCGCGATCGTGCGTGTATGTATGCTTGTATGTTAGCATAAATTTGGGATATATCTGACGTCACAATTGATTCGATTTGCATATTGTTACATTAGTTTATTATTATGTCCAAGACGCTTTACTAGAGTATGGTGCAATCTTGTATTAAAGATAACTTATTCTTCATTCAGGTTAATATCGTTTTAATATATTCTGGAATTTTTCGATATTCTTCGAAGCGAACTTTGGGTTTACTAATCGATCTAGGTGTGCAGCTGCAGATGAAAATTCTTTTCGAATTTAATGGACTCCGATTGATCGATATGGTTAGCCACGTTTCGGTGACTCGAGTGTTTACAAGGTATCTGCCTGGATTTGCTAATCCCTATTAATTTATGTTATATATGCGTGGCGTGTGTGTGCGCGCCCGCACGTAGGTGTGTGCATGTGTGCGTGTGTATCCATATATGTATATCTATGTATGTATATATATGTCTATGTGTGTATGTATGTACATGTTCTTACATATCAATACACACATATATATGTGTATATATATATATGTATATTTTTAATATATATATGTATATGTATATTTTTAATATATAT
>NC_069000.1:11770483-11771991 GCF_001194135.2 Octopus bimaculoides
TATATATACATAAATGTATATAGAAATATATTGAAAAGGTTGGAATATGCAACGTAAATTTACAAAACAAATAATAAAAAAGAAATAGTTGTTGTTCGGTAACCGAGTTTTCAGTTGGATATACCATGTTCTTTAGTCACTTGGTAAGCCCGCAATTTAATGATGTTTCTCGTGACAAGTCCATTCGTACGTAGGTTAGTCGCCCAGTCTTTCAAAGTAGTCTCCATCTCCTCATCAGGACTCATTCCTATCCTAATTTCCTTTATCGATTTGACGTCAACGGATTTCATTTTCTCCTGTTTCAAACGCCAATCCCTGACCATTTTTTTTCTGAGATGCCAAATTCTCTTTCTGCAACTCGATTCGAATGCGACTTCTCGTATTCAACAACTTTCAGCTTGAAAGTGACATCATACAAATTTCTCTTTCTCTTCATGTTAACAAATAACATGGCATCAAATTAAAGAAAGACAGGGACGGTACAAAAACAAACAAGCATTAAACTCACTTTTTAAGAATTAATTGTTTATTTCATGCTAATAAAAGTAAAGAAAGAAATATCTAAAGATCATCTTCCGCGTGCTTCTCGGTTTCTGAATTAACGATTCGAGTTTCTTCGGTTAATCCAAGTGTCGGAACTTCAGACGTGGCTTGTACCTAGAAAATATCTAAAGATTTTTTATAGGATGCCCACATAAGGTGAAAATTTCAGGGTAAAAACGTCCGACTTATAGTATACACAGTACTGCTCATTTTTTTCCAGATGTGTGGACTGGAGCAAAGAGAAGTAAAATATCTTGCTGAAAGACACAATGCGTTGCCTGGGATCGAAATCACGATCTTACGAACGTGAGGCGAATACCCTAGTCATTAAGCCACGAGCCTTGAAGTTGACTAATATCTTGGAAATGAAACACCATGGACAGAAATTGTGTTTAAAACCGATAATGGGTCTGTATTTAACCTCGAGTGGGAGCAATAGACTTCGTATGCTTCCGATTTTTAGTCCAACAATAGGATGTAGGGTTGGTTAAGTAGAGCAGAATCTATTGTTGCAAGCATTCAACAAGGTAGCTCTTCGGTTTGAAGATACGTTCCGCCTTTTATCCCATTTAGGCGTGAAGGCCCTCACATCCTTCCATCTCTAACCAAGGCCATTACGAAAATGGATTCACGTGAGTGTTACGAGTGTACTGACGTGTGCAAGTCTGTATTCCTTAGTGTATGAATTTTTGTGTGTAGGAGAAATGTTTTGATGTTTATTTTAATTCGAGATCAAAGAGCTCAATGTTAGTCTCTAAGAATAAAGAGATCATTATTTACATAATAATATCAACTGTGTGAAAAGTTATATTAAGCATTCAACAGGACCTTAAGAGTAAATTACATACTTTTGCTTGTTCAACTTGTAAAGAATTTCTTGAGAACGCATATGCGAACTTATTATTGTACGCATCTGTGTGAGACTATGCGACTGCACACACGCACACACACACACATCATATATA
>NC_069000.1:11772484-11777418 GCF_001194135.2 Octopus bimaculoides
TATATATATATATATATATATATATATATATATACACGTATTTATGTTACATGTATGTTTTATATATGTGTATATATATAAATATATATATATATATATATATATATATATGTATATATACATATACATACATATATATACATACATACGTACGTACATATATATATGCATATATACATACATATAGACATACATACATATAAATACATATATATACATACATACGTACATACATATATATATACATACATATATATATATATATACATACATATATACATACATACATACATATATACATATATATACATACATATATACATACATATATACATATATATATACATACATATATATATACGTACATACATACATATATATATATGGTTATGTAATGTGGTTCACAATTGAACAATGTTTTGCAAATGGAACTTTGGAAAGTGGTTTATAGTCCGATAATGACGCCGTTTCCATGATTGGCCTAATAGAGGTTTTTACTCAGATCAAGTATCCTAATCTAAATAATTATAACTAAGTTATCTTTCAGCTGATTGGTGGTTCATATCCATGACAAGAAAAGGAATCTTCCTTCGGTGAATCTATATAATATTTTTGCGTTTGTGAAGTGAAAGGAATGAAGTATATTATCGTGATGAATTTATTTTGTTAGATTTCTTTTTTCGTTTGATTTTTCATATTAAAAGAATTTTTTTTTAATCACAAAGTTCTTACTATTCGTATACAGTTCCTGTTTCGATCTAGTTGATATCATCAGTACGAAGAGGTTAGGAATCAAAGGTCTGATAAACGCTGCATTACATTGACTTATTCAACTTACAGAGAGAAATGGAAGGACACAGAAGATATACAATAAAGTCATTATCATCCATAATTCATTGGTAACGTAAGGGATAGCGTGAAGAGTAAAAGAGAACTCCAATACAAGCATATAAAGGCCAGATGATGCTTTTAAACCGGATGTTGTATTAGGCTTCTTCATCCAAACATCTGCATAACTTGTTCAATTTTATATTAAATTCATTCTAGAATCCTTTCAAGAAATAAAGAAGTCGCTCATTAACAATTCTTTAACACATTTATTTATATACAAGCACACAGATGCTCACAGACTGAGAGAAATCAACTTATTACACTATTATTATTGTAATACGTTCTAGGTTCAAATCACCGCGAGGTCAACTTTACCTCTTATTCTTTCGCACTCGACAAAGTAAAAACACAGGGACCTTCATTAGAATTAAATCACAGCAAACGTGTGAAAACATACACAACTTCCAATATGACCAGCTTATTATCATTGTTCTATTTACAGATTATATTTACGTATAATATACATAGAAGCATTGTTCAATTATTCACGGATACGTGGGTGCATGCTGGGTTTGTAGCAACTGTGAATGTAAGTTTGTAACGTGATTTAATGACTGGGAATGCTTGTGTATAGTGTGGTTTATGTTTATTGTATACGGTGCCAATGAAAGACAGAGGTTACACAAACTCTTATTTCTATCTAACTATAGCAGAAAAGGTTCAATTCAGATTTGGGTTATCAGTGAAATGTGAAATGAATAGCTGATATAAAGAATCGAAACCGGGTATGGTATATGAAGACAGAATGAGCCTCTTAATCTTTAGCCCTATCTGCATTCATACGTATCACACACCACACATATTGATATCCCCCCCCCCATACACACACACTTATAAGTACATATAAATGTATGTGAATAAAACGTGTGTATGTATATGTGTGTCTGGCTATGGTCTTAGTCGTGATATGATCTGGAAGAGCAAGCAGATCTCATCGCCTTTCTAGGGTCATTGAAACTAATGATACTGAAGGCATAACTGCTTCCATGTGAACCAGCGGTTCTCAGCCGGGGTCCATATGGTCCATGAGGGTCCATATAAGATTTTTTGGGGTCCACATAGCAAAGTAGTAAATTGGGTCCACATTAGTATTTTAAGGGTAAATGAAAATATATTTTGCTTTAGATGTATTTGTATGTATTGCAAGAAAACAGTTGGGTTTCTTTCTCTAACGTTTTACATATTTCAACCTACACAAGTTAATATGAAAAATAAAATAGGAATTTTAATGAAGTGTCTATAAAAATAGTTTTCAAACACGGAATGGCTATGAGGGCCCACCAGAATAAAATAGTAATCAAAGGGATCCATAGATAAGAGGTGTTTGAGAACCCCTGCTTTATATGTATGTATTATTAGTATGTATTGCAAGAAACAGCTTGGTTTCCTTTCTCTAACATTTTACGTAGTTTAACCTACAAAAGCTAATGTGTGAAAAAGAAAATAAGAATTTTGAAAGAATTTTGAAAATAAGAATCTATGAAGTTAGTTTTTAAACATCGAATGGCTATGGGAGTCCACCAGAATAAAATAGTAATCATATGGGTCCATAGATAAAAAAAAAACCTTGATCTAAAGAAGGTAGTCCAGGCAAAGGAATCCAAGAGAATATTCTGGAAAGGTTTGCAAGGGACCAGGAGTGGTGGTGAAGGGGAGGTAAATAACGTAGATAATAATCAGAGAAGGAACGAGTCTATCGCGAGTTAGTTCCGTGGAGCCAGGGCCATAACAAGGAATACATAAATGGCAGAGTTAAGGCACAGCATGTATCTGATTCAGAGACCGAATCTGTCCTTGAGTGACGTTATGTCAATCAAGAGTGTACCCTCTGAAGGATGCCTTGTTTCAACCGGAGTAGCACTGTAACAAAACTGGAGCTAATGCACACTTCATAGACTGAAATTAACTTTACCGTGACCATTAACTGATGATGAGGGGAACGAGTGATTGTCCATGAAAAAAAGGGTATCAGTCTTGGGGGCGGCCTTTCCACTGCATGGAATGCATGTTCACATGGAGAGATTTCCCGGTTATAGAAAGTAATAGATGTGATGAATATATCTTTAATTACATAATTATTAAATCCGATGCAATACAATTTCTTTTCAGACTTGCATAAGTTCAAGTACTTTACTTGATGAACTCCAATATGCAAATATGTATGAATGTATGTATGTGTGTAGGTGTGTGTATGCATGTATTTATGTATGTATGTATTTATCTATCGATCTCCTACCTACCTACCTATCGGTCTATACATACATACATACATACATACATACATACATACATACATACATACATACATACTACTTAGAGCTAACACTCATGGATAAGCAATTCTTGAGCATGTCTACGAAAAATATCCCGATCCCACCAAGGGATCTATAAATGTACTTAATATCTTTTGTATATCGACTTGCCTAACTTGCTTTTTCTTACAATGTAGCCCTCTACCTGCTCAAGTTTAAATCTCTTGAACACAACGAATTATATGGGTGTGTGTATTCATGAGTGTGTGTGTGTGTTCATATATTAATATTTAGCAGAAACAACGGATCAACATCGTTCCTTCGGCAGTATATTAATTAAAATATGCATATACTTATATTTTGAGTTTTATTTTTCGTATAATTTTCTATGTGGAAACAACAACAGTCAGCCATACATGTATGTTAGATTTTTTTTCGATTGCTAACAGTAACTGTTGTACTCTTTTCCGTGCACAGATGAGTATAATCGGCTACAGATAAGCGCCTATACTTATCTACGCACATTTGACACACAGGTATAAGGATAAAGAGTTATTACATCTCTACAAGATCACTCACACTCACCACACACACACACACTCCAGTTGTTTTTTCATGTTTATCTTCTACTTTTCTAGCCATTGGACAAGGGCCATGCTAGGAAACCGTCTTGTAGGGTTTAGTCGAGCATGCGACCACATCTTCTATAGTTTTGTAGAGGTACGCTATAGGTTTATTTAGTCGAACCGCAACTTTACTGCAACGTAAACAAACAAATATTGATAATCAAAAACAGAGACACACATACATGCATATATATATATATATATATATATATATATATATATATATATATATACCTGAATATACATACGAGGGTGTACTGAAAAGTTTCTGGCTGTTAAGCTATCGCGAAAGGAGGGTTGGCGTCCCAACTTTCCAAGTTCTTTTACAGGGCTTAGAAAAACTGAAGGACCGCTGCGATAAGTGTGTGAATCAGAGAGGGGAATATGTTGAATAAAATCATGATTAACTGATCGTCTGTATTTTCTTTTACCTGAATCCGAGAACATTTCACCACCCCACGTCTCTATCTATCTTACATATTTTAACCCTAGGCGCTGTTAGAGCCACTGATGAGAATTAAGATACTCTGCATCAGAATTATTAATCATTAGTAATATGGCTATGTCTGCGACAGTAGGGAGGTTCGTTTCCCTTGTCAGATTATTAAGGCTAATAAGTCGTTTTGACTCTTATTTCTAGCAATACTTTTACCACTTCGTACCCTCCTTAATGGTGTTCATAAATTTGTCATCATATATACAGGGTGCGAGGGGTATTTGAGGACATTTCGTTTTTAGCTCATTACATCTTCAAATTATTTAATGCATCATTTTTTGTTTCACATAACCCTTTCAAGATATCATGCTAACTCAAGAAATGAAAAGACATGCAGTCATAGTTGCTATACATGCAAACCGCAGTGATTTAGAAATTAGCGACTTTCTAAATGTTGCAAGATCATTTGTACACAAAGTTCGGTTGGAATTGGAGGCATTTGATGGTAATGTTTCACCTGTATCAAAGAAAACAAAAACAAAAAAAAAAACACATTCACAACGTTCAGACACTAAAAGTACACCGGAAGTTATACCACATGTTCAAAACCCTCATGAACAGGGCATGCTTTGGTTTTTCTCTGACGAACAAAACTTTGACCAAGATCAAAAGTCTAACAGAAGAAATGACAGGTAGTCACGTGCAGAAACTGAAAGAAACCCATCGTAT
>NC_069000.1:11778183-11778749 GCF_001194135.2 Octopus bimaculoides
TATATATATATATATGCCTTTGTGTGTGTGTGTGTATTAAAAATTGGTTTACATATTAATGCAGGTCACACATTTTAGGAGCATAACTTATTGGAAGAACACTAAAACCATAACAACCATAGCAACAACAATAACATCCACAACAACAACAATGATAATAATAATGAAAAGAATAAGAAAGAGCACAAGTGTTAGAGAAACGATTGGCCATCGGCCGCGTTTAAGCAAATGCTGACATGTCGAAGAAGAGCAAAAGAACGAAAGTTAAGTAGAAGGATCAAGTGTTAGGCGATAGGCCAAAAATAGGATCTCCATAACAATGCTGACAGCTTAATTAATTGGTCAACATTAAGAGATGGCATGTGTGTCTTACCTGTCATTTATAAGGTTATCAAACATATCTAGGTGGCCGTGAGTGAATCATTAATAAGCCGCAAGACAAGGTTATTACAATCTTACTTGTTATACACGCTGCCACATTCATCATCTGTGTGTGTGTGTGTGTGTGTGTGTGTGTGTGGTCTCACTCTTCTCCCTCTCTTTCTCTCTCTCTTCATGTATATATA
>NC_069000.1:11779233-11782566 GCF_001194135.2 Octopus bimaculoides
ATACACACACATATATATAAACATAAGGTCTCATATATCAATACATTTCACACCGCTTGATACGAAGAAATGATTGATTACACATACATACCTGCAGCTGTATATGAGTGTTTGTATATTATATATATGTATACAGTCGTCCTCAAAATTATTCATACCCCTGTTAATTTTTGTGATGTTTTAGTTTTGAGATGAAACAAATGCATTTCATCAAGTTTGTTCATGAGTTATTTGTGGCCAACAAACGAAAGAATTACAATACACAATTCAAGAAATTTCCCATTTCAGAGGTATTTTATTCATGGATTTTCAAAAAATGCCATGTCCAAAATTATTCATACACAAGGTTTACTGAGTCCAATATCTTTCTTCAATAGCCAATAGCATAGCCTGTGTTTTTTATGACTGCTTCTGAACGATCCTTGTACGTGTCCACAAGCTTTCTGCATGTCTCCTGTGGTTTGTTGGTTCACTCTTCCTTAGCGAAAGCCTTGAGCTGGGTCAGGTATAAATAGAGGAAAAGTGTTCTGGTCATTCTCAGTTTCTGATCATCATGGTCAAAAAGAAGGAGCTCAGCGAGGACCTGGGTCAATGCCTTTTGTGAAGGAAAGGGTTACAAGGCCATTTCAAAGCAGTATGTCCAGAGCACGATCAACAAATACAAGCGGTTCAGCACTGTTAAAAACCTCAGTAGGCGTGGCAGAAAGAGTAAGGTGTCTCCCAAACCTGCCAGGAAAATCTGCCGAGAGGTCAACAACAATCCCCGGACAACAACCAAAGCCCTAATTAAAAACGCTTGACCAGGCAAGGATGAAGGTGTCACGGTCCACCATTGAGGGAGACTTGCACAGAGAAGGTCTCCTTGGACGTAGGCCTTTGAAGACGCCGCTGCTCAGGAAGAAACATCAGGAGGCTAACCTAGCCTTTGCTGGTGGTCATCTGGAGAAAGATCCTAGATTTTGGTCAACCATCCTGTGGCCTAACGGGACGTAGTTGGAGTTATTTGGCCATATGGATGCTGAATACGTCTGGAGAAAGAAAAGAAAAGCATACAAGCCGAAAAACACTGTGCCCACCGTCAAGCATGGTGATGGAAACATAATGCTATGGGAATGCTTCTCTTCCAGTGGCACAAGGAACCTTGTCAAGGTCCAAAGAATAATGAGAAAGGAAGATTACATCAGGATCCTTGATGAAAACTCCAACTCGGCCACAACTGGAAGTACCAGCAGGACAATGATCTGAAACATACTGCCAAGGTAGTGAAGAAATTGTTTAAGGACAATGATGTCAACGTCCTAGAATGGCCAAGCCAGAGTCCTGATCTGAATCCAATCGAGAACTTGTGGCCAGACTTGAAGACCAGAGTCATGTCTAGGAAACTGATCAACCTGACCCAGCTCGAGGCTTTCGCCAAGGAAGAGTGGGCCAATGTCCCACAGGAGACATGAAGGAAGCTTGTGGACACATACAAGAGTCGTCTAAAAAAACAAAGGCTACGCTATTGACTATTATAGAAAGATAATGGACTTAGTAAACCTTGTGTATGAATAATTTTGGACATGGCATTTTTTGAAAATCCATGAATAAAATACCTCTGAAATGGGAAATTTCTTGAGTTGTGTATTGTAATTCTTTCATTTGTTGGTCACAAATAACTTATGAACAAACTTGATAAAATGCATTTATTTCATCACAAAAATAAAACATCACAAAAATTAACAGGGGTATGAATAATTTTGAGGACGACTGTATACATATAGATAATATAATATACTATATGCACATGTGTATGTGTGTGTGTGTGTGTGGTATAAGTTGTGGCTGTGTGATTGTCTTGTTAAAACGCGACTAAAGGTAGCTTCCCCTTGAGTCAGTAAGTATAGTTTAAAGTAATAAGGTAAGGCAAGTAATTAGGCAATGTCCTGCATTGCCCAATTCTTTGCCTTTCTTCACATGGCATAAACGAGTAAAAGAATAAAAGAATAAAAGAATATATATATAGATATGATGCACTCTCCCGCCGAAGACGACGTATGAATGCTCAGCTTTGGCCGAACGACCTGTACAAATGATTTGTTTATGGTGATCGAATATTCGGGCCGCACATTAGCTCACTATCTTCATCAAATCGACGTTGCCTGAGCAGGTGCATAGTGTGCCACGCGTCAGGTGTCGAAGTGGTCGCAGGGCAACGTGAGATGAAGTGTTCTGCTCAAGAACACAATGCAGCACCAGTCACGATCGGTAGATGGTGAATGCAGTACCTCAACCAATAGGTCATGCACCCTCACATACACACGTGTGTGTGTATACATATATATTATGTATGCGTAAGGAGTGAAAAATCACAGGTAAATTGCAAATTAAAACAAATGTGCATGCGTGTGCGTTTATATATATATATATATATATATATATACATATACATGTATATATACACACACACACATATATATGCATACATACAAACTCACACACACATACACACACACACACACACACACACACATATATATATATATATATATATATATATATATATATACATACATATATAATGACACAAATAATATATAAATGTATGCATATATCCATACATATATGTACATACATACATGCATACATACATACATACATACATACATACAGCGAGAAGGAGGGAGACAGAGTGACGGTCTGACGGGTGGATGGATGTATGGATGGACGGATGACTGGATGGATGGACGGATGACTGGATGGATGGACGGACGGACGGACGGACGGACGGTTGGATGGATGAATAAATCAGCCGTATGCATGGAAACATTATTACTATTCGTATCATGAACAGACACACAAGCCTGTCATGGCAAACTCTTCCCTATGGCTACAGCGAAATTAGTAAGCCTGTGAATCTCATTGAAACCAGGGGTATGGTAATAATTGCAAAAGTTTCCTCTTATATATAAATGCATTGCACAAACGTACAAACACACAAACACACACTCTTGCGCACACTCACGCACACACACAACCATACACACACAGACACGAACACGCACGTATACACTCACACACACATACATATATGAATATATTTCATATCATATAAGCTAATACATATGTAAAATTATTTAGATATAAGTAAATATGCAGATAACTATTACCATATGTGTGTATATGTGTATATGACTTCCGTACATAATTATTTCTTTCAAACGTATACTCCCCATTCAGTCAGACATATTGAAAAACAGAGTTACACTAACACAGACGCACACACACACATACATATGCATGTACGCATGTATGCAGGTATATATATATATATATATATATATATATATATAT
>NC_069000.1:11783531-11784048 GCF_001194135.2 Octopus bimaculoides
ATAAAAGCATTGATTTATGCTCTGGCACAGACATAAATACATTTCCCATAAATGCGTATCAATTTCCCGCCCTATTTATTTATATAGATGCAATTACAGATATTTATGTTTCCATTTGTTCGCAAAACACCACATAAATTATACCAAACATTACGTTTTATATTTATCTAATACATATTATTATACATTCGCACACATGCGTATGAAGCTTATAAAAGTCACTGATATTTATTTTGTTCACATTTAACAATATACATTATAGACATGCTGACATGCAAGTCTACACTCTTACAGATATACAATGACAGGCGGAATGATATATAATGAAACATATTATGTATTATAGATACTCATACCTGCACAAATCATAAAAAATTTGCGGGACAGAACCTGTCAATAGTATAGTTAGCAATTTTCAAGTGGTACTTAATCTTATCGATCCCAAATTGATGAATTACATAGTCAACAACTACAGAAGTTGAACCCAGAGCGTAAAGCCAAATATACACACACACAC
>NC_069000.1:11784058-11784281 GCF_001194135.2 Octopus bimaculoides
TATATATATTAGATAGATAGATAAGATAGATAGATAGATAGATAGATAGATAGACACACACACACACAAATGCATACATGATATATTGTATAAATCCACACACATCTCTATGTAAAAGCATATATAATAAATGTGTGTGTGTGAATGTGATTGTGTGTTTTTGTTTATGTGTATGTATGTATGTATATATGTATGTAAGTATTTGTGTGTGTATGTGTGTGTG
>NC_069000.1:11784291-11786344 GCF_001194135.2 Octopus bimaculoides
GTATGTATGTAAGTATTTGTGTGTGTATGTGTGTGTGTGTGTGTGTGTGTGTGTGTGTGTGCTTTTGTAGTTTCTCAGTCAGACAGGAAATAGGTAGTTTGGTGCATACTGATAGATGAAAAGGTAAACAAATAAAATGACAGATTGTCTTATACGAGGAAGACAGAGACAAAGAGAAAGAGAGAGAGAGAGACAGGCAGATAAAGGAGAGGGAGGGGAGAGAGAGAGAGATAAACAGAAAGCATGAAATGGAGGGAGAGAAAGTAAGAAATGAGTGAGAAGAAAACACATTTAGTGTATGAGAGGAGGAATATGGATGAAATGAAACGCGAAAGTTGCAAAACCTTTCAGCTTCTAGAAATAGACACACACACAAGCAGCCCCACATATATATGTGTGTGAATTTATGAGTGTATATTTATGTGTGCATGTGAGCATGTGAGTGTGTATGTGTGTGTGTGTGGTTGTGTACTAACATTGTTATTTACCAGATGCCAAATATTAATGGAAGAGAAGCAAAATATTAAGGAAAGAGTAGCAAAACAAACGGCAGTGCCCCAGCATGGCCGCAAATCTCAGACTGGAGCGATTAAAAGAGTATGTATGTAATACACATATGTGTGTGTGTGTATATATATATATATATATATATACTATACGTAAAGTACATACGTATATATACGTGTACGTGATATATACAGATACATTACACACAAATTTGTATATATATATATACACACATAAACACATACACACACATATGTACGGGAACAAATATGTATGCACACACACACACACACACATATATATATATATATATATATATATATATATATATTTATATATATTTATGCATGTGTGTAAAGCATTTGTAGATATGTTTGTGGTATATACCGACAAATATGCTAAATATGTTCGTAATCAGGTTAGTATACTTACGTGTGCAAAGAAAATGCACACACGTAAAGACACGAGGACTGACATAAAAATCCGCACACATACACAAACACACAAACACACACACACACACACATACATACAAGCATACATACATACATGCTTGGATGCATGTATGTATATACTTATACATATGTATCTGGAGCAGTTTGTCATATTTGATCGGAGTCGAGAACACTGGGACCGCGCCCCGCGTCTAAGCGTAACACGCATAGTATAAACGAATATATATCTCTTTTATTCTTTTACTCTTTTACTTGTTTCAGTCTTTTGACTGTGGCCATGCTGGAGCAGCGCCTTTGGTCGAGCAAATCGACCCCAGGACTTATTCTTTAGAAGCCTAGTACTTATTCTATCGGTCTCTTTTGCCGAACCGCTATGTTACGGGGACATAAACATACCAGCATCGGTTGTGAAGCGATGTTGGGGGGACAAACACAGACACACAAACACATACACACATACATATATATATATATACACATATATACGACGGGCTTCTTTCAGCTTCCGTCTACCAAATCCACTGACAAGGCTTTGGTCGGCCCGAGGCTATAGTAGAAGACACTTGCCCAAGATGCCACGCAGTGGGACTGAACCCGGGACCATGTGGTTGGTAAGCAAGCTACATACCACACAGTCACTCCTATATATATATATATATATATATATATATATATATATCCGTATCTATGTGCATATATGAATATATGTGCGTATGTATACGTGTAAATAGATATGTATGTATGCATGTATATGCTAAATATAGCCAGAGTGAGACACATAGACAGACACAAGTGATTTTCATTCTTTGTGTAATGGTAACACTTACGCCCATCTTCAATCTTTTACAAGGTTTAAAAACAGTGATCAATATAATATCTTCTACGCTGATGTTAGTACGGGGTTCGATATCAACGGTTAAAGGTCTTAAGTACCGTATCTCATCATAGGTCGGGGATAACGTTCGTAACATTTATAATAAAAATATTTATATGTACACACACACACACACACACACACACACACATATATCTATATACATATATAAATATACATATAGTAAATATGTATATATATATATATATATATATAT
>NC_069000.1:11786499-11787326 GCF_001194135.2 Octopus bimaculoides
GGTTAATGGATATCACAGAAGTGTTTTAACAGACATGCTTTTAACGAAACGCTCTATCTATCCCTGTGTATGTGTGAATATATATATATGCATGCATATATATATATTCACACATACACAGGGATAGATAGAGCGTTTCGTTAAAAGCATGTCTGTTAAAACACTTCTGTGATATCCATTAACCAATTTTCCCTGCTGTTGCTGTTTTTGAACTTTTTTCGAGTGCAAATATTTCCTCCTCTACAGAAGAGTGGTGAGAAGTTTCGAGACGTGTGTCTTATCCTCTTTACATCATCGCTGTAACGTATAGGTTTTTATTTATACGTATACGTACATACATTCATATATGTAAGCACACACGCACACACAAACACACACGCACACGCACAAACAAACACACACATACATACACACACACATATACATGCGCATATACACAAACATATATATATATACATATATATATATATATATATACACATACATATGCACAATCACATGTACACACATATATATATATAAACTTATATGTATACTTATATATATGCATGTACATGAGTATGTATCGATGTATATATTATATATGTACATATATATATATATATATTAAGGATAAAATCCAAAATTACAGGTAAAAACTCAATTAAAATCAATTTATTAAAAATTAAAAGTAAGTTAAGTTTCACTGTATAAAATATATATAAATATATAGTTTTAGGGAAAAGAACCAAGGTTCATGGACTCATCGATGAAAAATTAATAATTAAAAGCACAATAAATAAGTATAATTTAATACAAAGTAAATATCATAAGATAAAAATATTATA
>NC_069000.1:11788136-11790515 GCF_001194135.2 Octopus bimaculoides
ACACACACACACACACACACACACACACACACACACACACACACACACACACACACACACACATTTAGTATGCTGTCGAAGTTATTCGCTATTTTTCATCTATGATGAGTGACACGAAAATAAAACTAATATTCATTTTAATGATGTGTATTTATTTTTGTATTTGATTATTTTCTTTGTAATTTTTTTAAACTATAGCGTCGTTGGTTACTTAGTTCCAACGTATTACAAGCATTAACGATGACGAGAATGATAAGGGAGTGACTAACTCTATGTAGAACAATTATCTCGAGGGACTTCTCTTTTAAAAGCTCCCATGTTTCAATTTCTAGCCGTTATACATCATTAAGAATCAGCGAAAAATATACATTGCAGGAATAGGCATAAACACACACACAGTGGCATACATACATATACGTATGCATGCGTACATGCATACATACAAACATACATACATGCATAGATGTATATGTGTGTATGTTTGTGTTTGTGTGCGTGAATGTTTGTGTATGCATCTGAGTATGCATGTACATATATACACTCACAAATACTTATATACACATATAAATATATCTACACATATACACGCACATACATAAATACACACGCACAGACATAACCACACACACACGCATATATATACACACATACTTATATACATATATATTTATATATACATTCATAAGTATGTATAAATGTATGTCTGTATGTGTGTGCGTGTACAAATATATATATATATATATTTATACATGTATATAAATATATATATATTTATATGTATTATTATGTATCATTTTAGACAAATAGATAGACAGACACATACATACATACATACTAGATATGCAACTATATGCATGAGAATATATAGATAAAGCAAAACATACAAATCTGTACATATACATACAAACAAAAATACTTGATGTTGAAATTCCAATGAGCCTTGAATCTAGGTTAGAAACCGACTCTTTTTTGGCAAGAAATCCTGAAATAAAACCGAACCATGACTTACATACATATGAATATAACTTGTCGCTACTCTGAGTTTCACACACGTGTTGAGGTACGCAAATGCTCGCGATTTATATTTATCACTCGCTTGTTCAACTCTCATTGCTCATATCAAGTTAGGTAATCGAATATGTAGCAGACCAAATAATATCTTGTTGGTAGCTATACCATTACGTAGTATAGAAAAGCCCCATTTCTGATCTGCAGCCATCAAAACACACCTACTCAACTGGGCTCATATACGGAATAGCTTTC
Organism: Octopus bimaculoides; assembly: GCF_001194135.2. NCBI lineage: Eukaryota > Metazoa > Mollusca > Cephalopoda > Octopoda > Octopodidae > Octopus > Octopus bimaculoides. The sequence continues at coordinate 11,789,400 of NC_069000.1, forward strand.
TTTTATACGAAATCTCTCTAAAGATTATTCTCCGATGATGTCTACAGCAGTGTTATGTCTCAAATATCCAATTAGTGATACTACATATCACATGAAGATTAAATATTTGGTATTTTTCGTATCAGTGAGCCATAGTGTGCAGTTTCATTCTTCAATGGAATATGGAGTGTCTTTGTCGACGATGTTCCATTTTATTCAATCATTATCTCTGAGTATCGTGAAGAATCGGGGCAAGAAACGGAAAAAGAGAGTTGTGTTTCCGTGTCACTTGAAATGAATGATTGTAAATGTCGGTAATATCGATATTTGAATGTATTAACCTCGAATTACATACGTTTCGTTTCCAAAGAGTTCGATGGTATTATAGATGCTCTGTATATCACTGCTCTGAAGGGGGTACGAAGTGGCAAACAATTGATCTTTACAATTACGAGGTGGCTTTTTGGATAAGTGTTATCTAAGGTCATGTTTTCGATGGCAATGTGTCTGGATAGAGATGACATCCAGATTACAATGGGTGTACCATAACCTTATTGGAGCTAGGAGTATTGCATTTGTGTATTTCTAGCTAGCAAATGTTTTACTACAAAAAGAAATTTCATGACAATATTCGTGGCTACGATATTTCTGACGCTGTATATATATATAATCAATCACTTGATATGCTTTGATCACTTAAAATTAAACCGAGCTGGAGCACTGCCAATAAAACTTTACATGCACCATAATGTTCCTTGAACAAACACCTACCAAATTCCACTTTCACACACAGGCTCCCACTCCCACCTCCACCACCATACAACACGCACACACACGTATATATGAGTTGTGTTAGCAAAACCCCATGTGTGTATATACAAAAACACGTGTGTATATACATATGTATGCATACACACCTACAAACGTATAATACATATGTATGCATATGTACTATACACACCTACATATATATGTATATATAGATGCATACATATATATGCATACACACCTACAAACGTATAATACATATGTATGCATATGTACTATACACACCTACATATATATGTATATATAGATGCATACATATATATGCATACACACCTACAAACGTATAATACATATGTATGCATATGTACT
>NC_069000.1:11790525-11794607 GCF_001194135.2 Octopus bimaculoides
AAAGAATACGGAGACAAGGAGAAAAACACGGAGAAAAAAAATTGAATAGTGTTCAGTCAACGGTCAATCATAATAATGGCCGATCATAACAATATATATATATATGTATGTATACATGCATATATGTGTGTGTATACATATATTTGTATAAGGATATACACATGGGCATGTGCACGCACACACACACACCATGTACACACACATGTTAGTATGTGTACGTGTGTCTTATGTTCATGGTGGACTTCCGCATAATTTCCGTCTATCAAATTCCAATTGAAGCTCTCATAAAATATCATCAGCGAGCCCCCAATAATCAAACGTTCAAGGTACCTAATGAAAGTGACGACGCTCAGAGGGATGAAATCCAGGACCAAGTGCTTAGGTTGCGCTTGTAACTAAAAATTTTACGTTTCATCTCAGAGCTAAAATTTAATTATATTAAACTGATTTTTAATAATGCACTTAGGTATTCTATTCTAAGGAAAAATATATGGCTTTAAGTGATTTATTATTAATAAATATGTTCTCTTTTCATTAATCTTTGACTCAATGTAATATTCGTGTATCTTTTATCTAGTTTCAATCACCGAACTGCGGTCATGCTGGAGCACCACCCTGAAGTGTTTTCGTCTAGCAACTCCATTCACAAAGCAAGTGTCGTTTGGGGCCGTAACAGAAGACAGTTGCCCAAGGTGACATGCAGTGGAACGAAAACTGAAACCACGTGGTTGCAAATGAATTTTCTTCACTGCATATATCAAAGTTCTGATCTAGAAACTTAAAGAGAGAGCTAAGAGCTCATATTCAATCGCTCATTTGGCTAGAAATAGCATGTAAAGTGGCGTTGAATCACAGGCCCGAATGACTTTAAAAAATAAAGAGCGACGGATTGAATGATGCCAAGGCGTACTCTTTCTGTTTTTTTTTGCCATGGTCTACCTGCGTTTTAGATTTGATCTGCCGCGCACTTTAACACTCCAGTCTGGTACCTTGTGAGCCATTATCGGAGATCAGACTGTTGCAGGCTTTCATATTTATGATTCAGTGCGACCATGAAATAGAGAATAAGAAGCCACACATAGTATTAATTGAGAAAGCAAGCAAACGATGCTGGATCATAGATACAGCATGTCCAGCTGACAACAAGGTATGCGATACGGAAGAAAGAAAAGTCGATAGATATAACAGGTTAGCTTGGGAGGTTAAGTAGTTGTGGTCGCTGAAGAAGAGGGCAGTAGTACCAATAATTGTCGGAGCCCAGGAAATAGTGAGTAAAAATCTTGAGAAGTTCATGGAACAAATAGGGGCTGCAATAAGGGCGGAGCCCTTGCAGTAAACAGCACTTGCTTGTAACCGCTTGAATACTCCGGGTGGTGCTCGAAAAATAAGGGGTGTGTTACCTTAGTTCACTGGTAGTGAACAGCTGGCACCATAGTACATCTCCAGCCTTAGAAGCTGTGCAAAGACAATAAATAACAACAACAACAACAACAATAATAGTAATAATAATAATAATAATAATCTCTAAAAGAAACGGAGAAACTTTCAAAATACAAAGACCTGGAAATAGAATTAACTCGAATGTGGAGCCAAAAAACAGAAACAATTTCTATCATAGTAGGCATATTAGATATGTTAAAAAAAAATTCAGACAAATACATAGCAAAAACACCAGGACTGACAAATATACATTATATACAAAAAATAGCGCTACTAGATACAGCACACATCATACGTAAAACACTTTCAATACAGTAAAATTGAGAGCATCATAACAAAACCACAGCACATACCCAAGGCACACAAAGCTGCGCTAGGAAGTGCAAGTGAAAGCACGTGATAAAAATAAGACTACTGAATGATGGTGATAATAATAATAATAATATTAATAATAATAATAATAATAATAATAATAATAATAATAATAATAATAATGATAATAATAATAATAATAATAATAATAATAATAATAATAATAATAATAATAATAATAATAATGATAATAATAATAACGGTCCCTTAAAATTTGAAAGAGAAATAATTTGGAGCATGAGACCAATAAAGGTCGTGCCTGTAATAATTGGTGCGTTGGGAACAGTAAGCAAAGATACAACAAATGGCTGAAGGAGATGGGAATAGAATGGCCTGTAGAACTCCTACGGAAAGTTTGTCGCTTAGAAACAGCGAGGATTATCGGGAAGGTTCTAAAGCACTTGAAAGACAGCTGAAAATATATGGATACCTAAGGTTACAGGTAGTAAGCCACTACCCATGGGAATCCTACCAGGAAGAAGACCGAGCCTAACCAAACCAAAATAATAATAAGAGCAGCAACATTATTATTATTATTATTATTATTATTATTATTATTATTATTATTATTATTATTATTGTAAATATTATTATTATTATTATTATTATTATTATTATTATTATTATTATTATTATTATTGTAAATATTATTATTATTATTATTATTATTATTATTATTATTATTATTATTATTATTATCATCATTATTATTATTACTATTATTATTATTATTATTATTGTTATTATTATTATTATTGGCATTAAGATTACTGTTCATAGTTTTGAGAAACTCGTATTGGGTTCAATATCACCCAATCTGAAGAAGCATCTATCTGGACACTTGAAAAATACATTACAATTTTGGCTCCACTTGGAACTGCATGCATACCGCGTAAAGTACACCCTGTCTGAAGGCCTTGTGACTTAACAGACAGTGAAAATCTCCGGAACACACAATATCTTCAATCTACATTTACAATATTGGACACTGTGTGACGTCTTTCAATAATAATAATAATAATAATAATAATAATAATAATAATAATATGACAATGTGTCTCTGAAAGAAACGGAGAAACTCTCAAAATACCCGAATGTGGAGTCTAAAAACAGAGACAATCCCTATAATAATAGGTGAATTAGGTATAATGAAAAAACACATTCAGACAAATACTGAACCAAAACACCAGGACTTACGAATCTATATAACATACAGAAAAATAACACTACTAGGCACCGCACACATCCTTACGTAACACTCTTTCAATAAGTAAAGAATAAGAACACCACAACAAACCACAGTACATAATCGAAGGCATACAGAGCTGCGCACGGCAGTGCAGTGAAAGCACGTGATGGAGAGAAGACTACTGAACAACAACAACAACAACAACAACAACAACAACGATAACGATAATAATAATAATAATAATAATAATAATAATAATAATAAAAAAAAAAAACAGAAACAATTCCTATCATAGTAGGTGCCTTAGGTATAATAAAAAAATATTCAGACAAATACATAACAAAAACACCAGGACTTACAAATATGTATAACATACAGAAAATTGCACTACTGGGTACTGCACACATTCTACGCAAAACACTTTCAATACAGTAAACATAAGAGCACCACAGCAAACCACAGCACATACCCAAGGCGCACAGAGCTGCGCTCGGTAGTGAAGTGAAAGCACGTTATAAAAATAAAACTACTGAATAATAATAATAAAATGAGTGTGTGCGAAACATGAACAGAATATGGTACTTTAATATCATCTTCTTCCGGTTTTTCCGATGGCTCTTTTACAAGATTACCCAACCCCACTGACTTGCACAATTTATATTGCAAAAACAACTTGCGTGTGTATGTGTGTGTGTGTGTGTGTGTGTGTATGCGTTTGTGTGAGTGTCGTGTGTGTGTGTGTGTGTGTATGTGTTTGTGTGAGTGTCGTGTGTGTGTGTATGTATGTTTGTTTTCCGGCATGTATACAAGCATGTATGAACAAAGGTATGCGAAACTCGACTACTTTTTACTGGAGAAAACTATGATCTCTTATATATGTATGTATATATATGTATATATATGTGTATATATGTATAGGTATTTATAGATGTATATATACATACACATACATACATATATACATACATACACATATACATATATACATACACATACATATATACATATACACACACACATACATACATACATACATACATACATACATATATATATATATATATATATATATATATATATA
>NC_069000.1:11795591-11796345 GCF_001194135.2 Octopus bimaculoides
GTGTGTTATATATATATATATATATATATATATATCCGGATACGTTCGTGCTGCTGATCGAGGTGAGAGGGATAACTTCCCTTGGCAAACAGGACACAGTCGTGTGTCGATAAGCCAGCTGGAGGAGATGTCCTCCTGGGGCTAAAAGCAACAGTAACATCCACCCCTAGGGGTCAGCCACACTTAAGTGGCAATATACTACACTTTATATATATATAGTTTTAGGGAAAAGAGCCAAGGTTCATGAACTCATCGATGAAAATCCACTGTCACATATTATTATTATGATTTTAATTGCGTTTTTACCTGTGATTTTGGATTTTGTCCCCAATATTATTATATATATTTATTATGTATATATATATGTGTAGGTACATGATAGGATTGTTTAAACATTCAAGGCGTAGGCTGAAGTGTTTAAGCAGCCAGGGGATAATTGAATCCGAAGGTACTCCTGGAGATTACTTGTGTGGGCACCGTCTTTGTCAGTAGGTATCCAGAGGCAGGTAATTTATCGTTTAAACCGGAGTTTTTTAAAATTATAATCAAGTGGAGAATGGAGAAACAAACACGGGAAGAATCAGGTCAATTGCGCTAGTTAGCCATTGATTTAATTAATTACGGGGAGATTGTACAATGGTATGTTGTAGTATATATGTATGTATATATTTATATACACATATCAATACACACACACACACACACATATATATACATATCAATATATATATATATATATATATATATATATATA
>NC_069000.1:11796894-11798167 GCF_001194135.2 Octopus bimaculoides
CAAGTTTTAGTTGTGCACTTCATGAAATCTAAATACGCGATCACACTCAAAAAAACACATACACGAAATGGTAGAGCGAGAGAGAGAGAGAGAGAGAGGGAGAAATATGGGGAAGAGAAAGAGATTCCTGCAAAACTAGCTATTTGCACATACATAAAAATTTACGAATGTTTTCATCATCAGCCATTCTCAATATTTTACTTAACATTTAATATATTAATCATGGCAACGAATGCGATGATGTTTTATAACTAGACACTGTTTATAGCCACACATGCTTATAGATAAATCCATATATATGTACATATATATATATATATATATTGTACAAGTTTCTGTTGTAATCTTCTCGGGTGTGTCTACGTGTATGTGTGTTGTTGCTGTTAATCTCAATATTAAAACAAGTCGGAAGGGACAAACAGCAAAGAAAACAAAACCCCCAGAAATTATAAGATTTTAAAGATTGAAACGTGTAAAATTGCAATAAATACCTTCCTTGATGCAGCCATCCCGTTAGTAGTAATCAAATAGCAGCCGTGATATACATTCGTACTAGGCTTGCTGAGTAATAACTCGATGTGACATCCAACAAATATAGCTTATAAAACAAGTACGCATACATTTAGACGCGCGGGCGTGCCTGCATTCGGTACACCATGGATGTATGTGCGCGTGTAGTGTTTGTGCGTGCGTATGTGCGTGTGAGAGTGTGTGTGTGTGTGTGCGTGTGTGTTATGCATCTTTACATATATACATGCATAATATGCATATTTTTGTGTACATAGCAGAGAAATATATACATATGTATGCACATACGTGTGCGTTGCGTACTTGTGTAGATGTGTGTTATATGTTAATGTCTATATGGAAATATATGTGTGTGTGTGTGTGTTTGTGTGTGTGTGTTTGTGTGTTTTGTTTGTGTGTATTGTTTGTGTGTGCTGTTTGTGGGCACGTGAGTGCTCGAGTGACTGGGCGTGCGCATGCGAATGTGTGTGTGTGCAAGTCACATGGTGTTATATATATTTTATTGTGGGTATTACCACGTTCGGAATATAAATAAAATATGCCGTATATACACCCCCCCCACATATATATATATATATATATATGTGGGGGGGGGTTATGTACATATATATATTTATACGTATATATACGTTCTATGTACATATATAAATACACACATGTATATATATATAAATGTATGCATGTGTATATATATGTATATATATATATTTATACGTATACATATATATATATATATATATATACA
>NC_069000.1:11799667-11800764 GCF_001194135.2 Octopus bimaculoides
ATATATATATATATATATATGTGTGTGTGTGTGTGTGTTTATATTATTAATATATTAATAAAATTATCAATAATATAGCAGGAAATCAATATTTAATATTTAAATTTCGAAAGATATATATCCAATATGACATGGTAATATAATAAATTTAAAAAATTAAGATATACGAAATATAAGTATAAATATATATAAGAATATGAATGTAGATAAAGATACATGTGAATATAAATGAAAATAAAAATTTATGCGTAATTGAGCATGAATATTATAAAGTCTAAAATTTAAATAAATTAAACATCTGACGATCGTTTCGCCGATGTTATTGTAATCACAATGTAATCAAAAGATCAGCATACTATCAATAATTCCGCTCTTCGGAGATGAATGGTATATGTAATATTAATTAAAATATTAAAAAATATTAAGAATATTAAAAATATTAAAGTGTATACTGTCCTTTAAAGAAATTGTAAAATTTATCCTCCTATAATTTGGAAAGTTCATTTTTTTATCCTGCGCACAAGTAAAGGTTCCATTGTTGCTTCATATTTCTGAGTCATTCCTGTGATTGTTATTTTTCTTGTTCTAGTTGCTATTACACTAATCCGGGTTAACCCCTGACTACTGCAGCAGACGACCGACACTATTTATCATAGACATTTCATCTGTAACTATAGTTGACATAGTCACATCATATCTGATGATAAATTATCAAATGTAGTACTATTCTTCCTTTTCGTATACAAGCCATTTTTTCTAAACGAAGACCATCTCTAACATCTAAGTTGACTAGGAAACTAAAAGAAGATGAAGCAAACGAATTCATGCTTCTCCATTGTCATATGTTGTATACAAATATGACAAAAACCACGAGACATGTTCCTTGTTCTCTTCCAAAGTAAAACCAAAATGAGCAGATATTTGCAAAGATATTACTAATAAACTGGAGATACATTCGGGAAACATTTGGGTTGAGGCACTGCAATCGTAAGGAAGTTAAGCAAATTTTTAAGCATGGTGCGATTCGCTTATTATTTCTAGTCAGGAAACTACAATATATATATATATATATATATATGTATATATATATATATATA
>NC_069000.1:11801038-11802113 GCF_001194135.2 Octopus bimaculoides
AACATACAAAAGCAAGACATTCGCTAAATGCTAAGGTTTGCTCCATTTAATTTATTATTATTCTTCATATCTACTCAAAATACATTACTTTAACATGGTATTTCTACCTATTAACCGGGTATGATATCCCAGTTTTTGTGTGTGGTTTTTGCTACCCTGGTAACTATTAACAAGTTTTTTCTACCGAGATATTAATATATACATAAATTGATATATATATATATATATATACATACATACATACATACATATATATACATAGATACACAGTGTCTATGTTTTCACATTCCTCCTGTGCGAGATTATGAGGTGTTTTTTAACAGCAACCAACTGGTTCACTATATGATGTATGATATATGCGTTTATAACAATTTTGAAAGTGTAAACACGTGTACACATTTCACTAGATAAATCACTTCGTTCACTGTGTGCATGTGCGTGTGCGTGCGTGTGTTTGCTTCTTTGTAGGTATATATGACTGTAGGTGTTAGCGTGTGTTTAGTACGCGCTCGTGTGCGTAGCATATATTTCCCAAGGGGCGGTGTGTTACAACCGTGTGTGCTGAACCTTACAGGCATATATATAGAATATATGTGTATATAGAATATGTGTATATATACATATATATATACCAATATGTTTGTGTGTGTATGTGTTAAATGAGTTAAACATGAAGACAGGTTAGTAAAACAAAGAATTCAGAAAATACACGGAGCAAATAATAACCTCAAATGTTGAACGTATTCTACATATATTACGCCATGTTATATACATGCATTCATACATTCTTATATATATATACACACACGCTCGAAATGAGGAGTAGATGAGGAGTAGATGGACAGCCGACAACTAATGAAGGGTCGTTCTTTATGTTACTTGTCATTTTTTTTCCATTTCTTTCTTTTGTTGTTTCTGTACCCAACTCATTTGTTTTCCTATTTCATATTGTTTACGGTGTGTGACGTCCTCTAACCCTATATACATACATATATATATATATACATACATACATACATACATACATACATATATATATATATATACATACATACATACATACACACATATATAT
>NC_069000.1:11808554-11809029 GCF_001194135.2 Octopus bimaculoides
GTGTGTGTGTGTGTGTGTGTGTGTGTGTGTGAGTGAGTTTGCTTGTGTTTGTTGTAGAATGACGTCAAGTCAGTTACCAGGTCGAATAAATACAAGTAAAGTTCACACATAGACTGTATTTATTGTATGAAATCAAAGAAGGTGGATACACGTCACGTAGAGCTTCTTTCGTGCCTAATATCCAGATTCCCCAATGTACCTGAACCATTCTCTTGCATATCTGTCTGCCCGTCGCAGTCGCATGGAATTGGTCACTTCTAAAGGAAGTAATAAAAATAAATAAATAAATAAATAAATAAATAAATAAATAAATAAAAAAGGCAGTTAATCTACCGAGATTCCACGCTCTGAGACTAAAGCTAAACGTTGCCGTCGCAATGCAATTATCTTAACTGTACAGGCATACATATATATACATATATATGTATATGAATATATATATATATATATATATATATATATATATATATATATA
>NC_069000.1:11813503-11815927 GCF_001194135.2 Octopus bimaculoides
GTGTGTGTGTATGTATGTATGTGTGTGTGTATGTATGTATGTATGTGTGTGTATGTATGTATGTATGTATGTATGTGTGTGTGAGTGTATGTATGTATGTATGTATGTATGTATGTATGTGTGTGTGTATGTATGCATGTATGTAACAAAAGTTTTACCGTCGTAAAACCAGGATTTTCTACACTTGCAGAATTTCGGCATTAGTCTGAAATCCGACAGTGTTCATAGCCTAGAACTATGATTGAGAGCTTTCCTGGAATTAACCTACCTTTATATCCTGCCAGAACCGAACGTGTTACATATATGCGTGTGCACATCTGTGTGTATATGTATGTGTATATATATACATATATATATGGTGGTATCTCTTAGATACCCTAAATTATAATTTTAAATAATTATTACCTTTGATGGTTTTTATTTCCATGCTGGCCACCTGATAAAATCGGTATTTAAATATCGATCTTATCCTTATTTATATAAATTTATATAAATTTATATATATATATATATATATATATATATATACCTATGTGTGTGTGTGTGTGTCTGTATGTTTCTATTTGTGTGTGTGTGTGTGTGTGTATACATATTTGTATGCTTGTATGTATACTCATATATAATAAGTGTAAGACATTGAAATTGTGACATAATTTTATACATGTGCCAATTATTTCAATGGGGTGTCTTATATAAAAGGGAAAACAACTGCCACATAAGCTTTAGGGAGCTTAATATGTGTATATATGCTAAAACAATTACAGCAAGAACAAACTCTTTCGTAAATCATATCGAAATTTTATTTTGAAAAGTGATAAACACGCTGGACGTTGTAGTTAAAACTGAATGCATAAAAATTCATGAGATGGCCACGGTTGTATTACTTTTGATTGCAGGTGTAACTGTGTGATAAGAAAATTGCTTCCTTGTTCAATCTCACAGCGTGATACCTTTTACAAGAATCTTCTACCATAACCTCGGGCAGATTAAAAACCTAGTAAATGGAAACAGAGAATGACCCTTTAATATATATATATATATATATATATATATGCCCTTCTTTGTCGTGGTGTCACTATTTTTTCCCCACCAACGCTTGACAACCGGTGTTAATTTGCTTACATTCCTATAACGTAGAGGTCTGTCACGGTAGAATAACGTGCGGTAAGGTAGAATAACTAACAAGCTTTGCAAAAAATAATACATACTGGGGTGGAATCGTTCAACTAAAAACACTTCAAGTTGGTGCCCCAGCATGGCCGCAGTCCAATGACTGAAACAAGAGATGCGCCCACTTGATTAGGGCTCACTTTCCGATAACAGAAACCAACGATCCTCGGTTCATACCATACAAGAACTTATACACATATATTTGTGTGTGATATACTTTCCACAGTTTTTGTTTTCAACGCGCAAAGTAGAATTTGGGATAGAAGTACACATGGTGTCCACAAAGTCTGGATACATGGAGTAAATAAAATCATAACATAAACAATTAAATATAAGAAATTATAATTTCTTAAAGTATGTGTTAATCTCCATGTGGGTACATGGAGTAAATAAAATCATAACAAAAACAATTAAATATAAAAAAATAATAATTTCTTAAAGTATGTGTTAACCTGCATGTACCCAGACTTTGTGGACACCCTGTATAATTATATTTAGTTTCTTTATTACACAGTACATATGGTGTGAGTGATTGTGTGTGTGTGTGTGTCTGAGTGACTGTGCAAGCGTGTGTGAGTGTGTGTGTGTGTGTGTGTGTGTGTGTGTGTGTGTGTGTGTGTGTGTGTGTGTGTGTGTGTGTGTGTGTGTGTGTGTGTGTGTGTGTGTGTGTGTTTGTATTTGTTTTATGTACATTCACAGTTTGATACAATCAGTGCAATCTACGAAATCTCGAGGAGATCACACAACCTGCTAAAAATATCAACTAAATCTCACTAAACTTCATTCACTCTATCACCTTTTAAAATATTCCACATTAGTAGGTGACAATTTTTCTTTGGAAGTGAAAGGAAATAAGAAGAGGTAGCCATGGCCGGGGGAGAATTTGAACATCTACTTGTTGATCTGTAAGCAGACCTGAATCTAAAAAGGGCAGTACCAAAATAATATAGATGTACTTAATTTTGTTCTGTTAATATTAATAATTTGTGCAGGTTTTCATTTCAGTCGCTTATGTCCTTGGGAAATGCATAAAGGAGCCCCATTTCAGAATAATATGTGTAAATGTAAGTATGCGTATGTATGAATGTATATATATGTATGCTTGTATATATGCATAAATGTATGGCATCGTAATGTGAGTAGAATCTACGTGCGTGTGTGTGTGTGTGTGTGTGTGTTGTGTGTGCATTGTGTGTTTTTCTCTCTGTGTGTGTATGTGTGTTTGCGTATGTATATATATATATATATATATAT
>NC_069000.1:11816498-11817505 GCF_001194135.2 Octopus bimaculoides
ATATATATATATATATATATATATATATACACGTATATATATATGTATATGCATGTACACATGTATATATATGTGTGTGTGTGTGTATATATATATAATGGATGTATACAGATATCATAAATTCATAATTGCAAATATATCTATATGTGCGTGTGTATTCATAGATATATATATAAACAAGTGTATGCACGTGTTTGTCCTTGTGAATTTGTGAACACCTAAAATTTTCAACGTTATTCTCTTGTCTTTTATCCAATTATTTAATCTGCATGTAGCTGTCGGATTCTCTAACCATTCAATCATCCATCCATCTATCTATCTATCTATCTATCCTATCTATCTTATCTATCTATCTATCTATCTATCTATCTATCTATCTATCTATCTGCCTGTCTGTCTGTCTGTCTGTCTGTCTGTCCGTCTGCCCGTCTGTCCGTCTGCCCGTCTGCCTGTCTGTCTGTCTGTCTGTCTGTCTGTCTATCTATATATCAGTCCATTTATTTGTCTGCCTATCTCATACATCATTCAATATCCTCTCTCTCCCACTCTTTTTCTCTCTCCCTGCCTCCCTCTCTCTCATATATATTATTCACATATTATTTGTCTACGTTTCAACAATGTGTAACATCGTCCTATGTATATCCTATGGTGACCTCTTTCTTTATGTAGCTTTTCTGTCGCCCATCTATATATAATATATATATAAGGCTTTCCTTCTTCCGTCGCTATTCTCTTTCTGCCTGTCTGTCTGTCTCTGTCTCTGTCTCTGTCTCTCTCCCTCTCTCTCTTTCTCTCTCTCTTCTCTTTATCAATCTCACTCTTTCTAACTCTTCCATTTTCTGACTGTCTCCCGGTCTGTCACGTTTCAAATTCTCTCTCTGCTAGATAAACCGTGCCTTCATCATTTCGCAACAATTAAAATCGTCCCACATAACGAACAAGGGAAAGCGAAACTCAATTATTGATTGTGTATATAGATTTACAAAACAATGAGCCTACGCGTTTAT
>NC_069000.1:11818289-11818796 GCF_001194135.2 Octopus bimaculoides
ATATATATATATATATATATATATATATATATACATATGACATGTAGGCACATATATGCGTACCTTTGTCTTCATACAAATTATACATAGATATAAATACGTATATTTGCATACTTATATCTATGCGTATATACACATATACACGTATGCGTAAGTATACATATATATATGTGTATATTGCATGCAAATGCGTCTGTGTATGCGTTATGCATGTGTATGCTGAACTATGTCTGTAAATGCGAGAAATAAAGAGGAAAAGAAGAAAAATAAAGTCAGACGCCAACTACAATTACCATTTTTGAAAAATCCAGGGTTAATAACATTTCGATGCCTTCGTTTATAAGGTGTAGTCTTTTCCTTTCCATACTACACTACTACTACTACTACTACTGCTGCTACTGCTGCTGCCACTCCTTCCACCATCACTACTACCACTACCACTACTACTACTACTACTACTACTACTACTACTTCTTATTTCTGCACTTCCTTGTTTCAATGTTATAT
>NC_069000.1:11821514-11823479 GCF_001194135.2 Octopus bimaculoides
TATATATATATATATATATATATATATATATATCGTTACATATTATTAAATATCAGGATATTATATATATGTGTGTTTTTGTGCGAGGGAATAAATAAAATTCCAAATTAAAAGGGTGTCACCTTTTCTTATTATTTTCGTTTTTTTTTGTTGCTTTTTTTTTTGTATACAATAAACAAACACCAGGTACTTTTTCACAAGTCTGGTACTTTTTCACAAGTCAGGTACTTTTTCACAATATAGGGACGTAGATGTTGCAGACCGTGGGTTTCTCATTGGCAACAAGTGTGAAATATATATATTTACACGTCTGTATGTTATTGGTAAAACGCTGCTGTTATACAAATACACAAATATATATCATGTACAATCCGTTGTTATTTCTCTGCCGTTTTTTCTTCTGTCTTTTCATATTGAAGTATAAATCTCCGGTCTTTTAATTCTTGATGATTCCACAAATAGCAAGAATGATACATAAAATACCTTTCGGAAATTCGTTTATTATGGTGTTTTTTTTTTTTTGTGGTTTGTCTTTTTTTTACATCTTTCTTTTAATTTTTAATATCTATCTGTTTTAACTTCTAGCAACAAGAGGTTCCGTATCCAAAGGCTTAATTAATGTACGTTGTATGTGTGTATGCATATATGTTTATATGTGTGAATATGTGTGAAAATATGAGTGTGTGTATGTGTGTGCTTATCGTGAATTAAATACACATTTATATATATATATGTATATATATATATTAACTTCTATAATATAATGTGTGTGTGTGAAAGTAGTGTATTTAGATACATTTCATAGTATATTGCTGGCGTATATGGATGTATGTAAGTATGTGTTTACGTTTGTTGTTTGTGTGTGTACATGTGTATGTATATGTGTGCATCTATGTGTATGGCTGTGTGTGTGTGTGTGTGTGTGAAAGTATCGAATATTTTTCAAGCACCCACAATGCCTCCTAAAACGATCGAGTGGGTGTGAATGGCGTTGCTATATAGTCCTCATCGATAGTGTTTTTGTGTGTATGTATGTATGTGTGCCTGTGTGCATATATGTGTAACTCTGTGTGTGTGTGTGTGTGAAGAGGTGCATACATGCATATACATACACACATGTATGTGTGTGTGTGTGTATTTTGCATATATATAGTAGTGTTCTATATGGCTTGCCTCATTACAGTACAGACTTAGGCAAACAAGGCTTCCCTCAACTGACAAACAGAGAGAAAAGCTCACTGATTCGATATACACATTCTACAAAGGCCTCTTTCTACTTCCATATATGGTATGAATAAGGAACCGCCTTCTTTCAACAAAAATGGACCAATCAAGAAGCTAAGTACTCTGAACGAGCTATACGAAGAGTATATAAATAAGAGTGGAAGGAGAATAGCACAGAATAGACGTTAAGATTTTCCCCCCATCAAAGTTAAACTCTATCATGTGTGTGTGTGAGCGTGTGTGTATTATGTATATATGTATTATATATGTGTGTATATATATATATATATATATATATATATATATAGCGGTCATTTTTCACAGGAATTTTCAATGGCCGGATAACTGAAGAGATGGCGGCGTGGGTTTTCTACCCGGCATCCGAAACTCGGAGTATTATCATTGCTACCGAATAAGTGTCATATATTTTTACAGATAAATTCCTCTATTTACGTAATATCGAGGTCTCTTTCTTTCTTTTGTTGTCGTTTCTGTCAATATATATATTGCTTTGTTTCTCTGGAGACTGTCACAATGATGTGGACACCTCTAATAAGAAACTATTAAGGTTCGAGAATTGATTAAGGTTGTTCATTTTTTGTAGTCCGCGGAGAAATGGGTAAAATTTACCCTGGTCATAATCATACCATATGTTACACACACACACACACACACACACACACACACACACACAAACATAAGTATATATACAGATATATAAATATATATGTAAATATATAT
>NC_069000.1:11823951-11824382 GCF_001194135.2 Octopus bimaculoides
ATATATATACATTCATATAGATATATATGCATATACATATATATACACCTACTTATTTATGTATGTATGTATGTATGTATGTATGCCTTTAGACTGTGGCCCTACAGTTGCACTACTTTCAAGGGGTCTTAGTTGAACGAATAGCCATAAGTGATATTTGTAAAGCCTGGTGATTACTCCATTAGATCTTTTTCTGAACCGCTATTCCAATGGTACATACACAAAAACAACACCGGTTGCCAAGCGGTGCTGGGAAACAAACACATACACAATTAAACACACCCATATGTATGTATGTATGTATATATGTATGTATGTATGTATGTATGTATGTATGTATCTATCTATCTATCTATCTATCTAGTAATATATTTATATATATACATATACATACATATACATACATACATATACATACATACATATATATA
>NC_069000.1:11825843-11828193 GCF_001194135.2 Octopus bimaculoides
ATATATATATATATATATATATATATACATATATATATATATATATATATATATATCTTGTTTTATATTTTTTCTTTCACCTGTTTCAGTGTTTCAGTCGTCAGAATGTGGTCATACTGGGACACCACCTTGAAGAATGAATCAACCCAGTACTTATTTTGTAAAGCCCTGTACTCATTCAATCGATGTTTTCTTACGAACCGCTAAGTCTGAGGGTACGTAACCACATCAAAACCGATTTTCAAGCAGTGGTGGGGGACAAAAACGGATAAAACACACATACACTTAGTATATATTTATATATACGACGGTTTTCTTTCAGTTTCCGTCTACCAAATCCACTCACAAGGCTTTGATCGGCCCGAGGTTATAATAGAAGACACTTGCCGAAGGTGCCACGCAGAGGGACTGAACCCGGAACCATGTGGTTGGTAGGGAAGCTACTTACCACACAACCACTCCTGTTGAGAGTCCATGTATTGTTTTGGTTTAAATGTACATATTGCTAGAAACAGTTGGGTTTCTTTTTCTGTTGTTCTACATAGTTCAGACTACACAAGTTAATGTCTGACAAGCAAAATAGGAATTTTGAAAGATGTATCTCTAAGACTAGTTTTTAAACATCCAATGGTTATGGGGTCCACCAAAATAAAATAGTAACCAAAGGGGTGGAGGTATAGGTAAAAAATTGTTTTCGGAACCATTGATATAGAGTATATACAGCATATATTTTTTTTATCTTTTATC
Organism: Octopus bimaculoides; assembly: GCF_001194135.2. Lineage (NCBI taxonomy): Eukaryota > Metazoa > Mollusca > Cephalopoda > Octopoda > Octopodidae > Octopus > Octopus bimaculoides. The sequence continues at coordinate 11,826,591 of NC_069000.1, forward strand.
TTTTACTTGTTTCAATCATTTGGACCACGACCATGCTGGGGCACCTCCTGGAAGAATTTTACTCGAACGAGTCGACCCCAGAATTTTTTCTTCTTTTAATGGCTAGTACTTATTTTATTGGGGCTATTTACTAAACCGCTAATTTATGCAGACGTAAACACGCCGACTGCGCTTGACAAGCGGAGGTGGGATATACAAATATTAAGACCCGCGCACACGCACAAACACACACACACACACACACACATTCGACAAGCTTCTTTCAGTTTCTGTCTACCAAATTATTTGGTTGGAAAACCAGCTTCCTACGACACAGCCCCGCCTGTGTCTCCCAGGTTTTCTTATATATCTTTAATAATACGAAAGATAAGTAACTATTCAGAGATGCCTTAGCTGTTATAAATATTCATGTACTTTATACACGTACGAGGACAGATACGCATTTACATATTAGCATATGCATATTTTTACTCCCATTGCTTCGTCCATTCTCGCTGTCTTTAACTTGTTAGTAATAACCAAGTGGTAACGAGTAAAACTCCACCCACATGGGACTGATGAAGTGGAGAGAATATCAGATAAACATGAAGGTAGAGGAAGAGGGTGAGAAAGATAGTTAGAATACATAGGATAAACGTGAGGGAGAGAGCGAGATTAACAGGACAGCGCACGCGCACTGACTGACTTGAGTCATTTCTGTTAATATTAGGTTGTCCGGAAAGTTCGTGCCGATTTTTTTAAAGGAAAGAAAAAGGTCAAATAAATGCTTGCCATTACATTTTTAATCAACCAAATATGAAACATTTTGTTGTACAATACGTCTCCATCTTTCCTTTAACTTGAAAATACCCTCTTCCCAGAATTGAGATGGTTTCATGGCAGATAAGTCGAAAGGTAAGCTACTATAAATCGGCACGAACTTTCCGGACAACCCAATAGTATTGTCTTGTATGAAAGAATTATTATTTCTATGTTTGAAGGCGGCAAACTGGCAGAATAGTTAGGACGCCTGGGAAAATGTTTTTTCGTCTGTCTACACGTTCTGAGTTAACATTCCGCCGGAGTCGATAGATAGACAGACAGACAGACAGACTGGTAGATAGATAGATAGATAGATAGATAGATTGATTGATTGATTGATTGACTGAAAGAAATGATGTCTTTACAGTTGTCTAAAGAGGGCCATATACGAGTTAGAAACACATGAATTTCTTTATCACTGGTGACTTGAAATCAGTATTGAATTCTATATCGCGTTTTTTATATTTTACAAAATTTCAATGAATGGCATTCTATTAGAGTAATCTCCCTTGCTTCACACTATTACGTTCTACTTATATTCAATGGGGAGTTGTTGCTCACTAATCGTGCGGTGATGGTTGTATTATATCATATATAAGTACCTAGCTTATTTGTATTTAATACTGCATTATGGCTTCCCCAGGGTATTTTATTTCCGTCCCCTTTATTATGCGCATCAGTGTGTGTGTCTCTCTCTTTCTTGCTCTCTGTCTCTGTCTGTCTGTCTGTCTGTCTGTCTTTCTGTCTGTCTGTCTATCTGTCTCTTTTTGTCTGTGTGTGTGTGTGTATATATGGAAAATAT
>NC_069000.1:11828260-11829743 GCF_001194135.2 Octopus bimaculoides
ATATATATATATATATATATATATATATATATATATATATATATATATATACATGTACTTGCTAGATACATAGATAAGTAGATAGATAGATAGACAGATAGATAGATAGATAAATAGATAGATAGATAGATAGATAGATAGATAGATAGATAGATAGAACGATATAGTGATATGTACATATATATCCATATACCAATATATCTATGCATCGTGCTACATTATCATGCTCATAACATATATACATATTATATATATATATATATATACACTCACGCACACATACAAGCATACATATATGTGTGTATATATACATACATACACACACACACACACACACACACACACACACACACACATATATATATATATATATATATATATATATATATATGTATAGACGGGTGAATGAACAAATGAAAGAACGAGGCACTCAGTACATGTAGTAGAAGTTACATATATTTTATTATTTAAAACAATTTGATTTGGCTTCATGCGACTTAAAACGCTTTCGTACACTTTACAGAAACCTAAATCCTCGCGCATAAATAATGTGTGTGTGTGTGTGTGTAGTAGTAGTAGTTGTAGTAGTAGTAGTAGTAGTAGTAGTAGTGTTCTGCTATTGGCGGGCTGAACAAGAAAAGTACTCCATCCAACGAGAGATAACTATCATTTAAAATATAAGGAAAAAACATGGCTATCTTATTTTTCCCGTAAGACCGGCCATGTTGGGTATTCGATCCTGAAGAATGCTTGGAGGCACAACACACAATTTATAAATCTGCCGAATTATTGTGTTTCTACAGCATGAAACTATTAGTACCCTGTATTTAAATACTATATTAAATCATATATATGTGTGTGTGTGTGTGTGTGTGTGTGTGTGTGAGAGAGAGAGAGAGAGAGAGAGAGAGAGAGAGAGAGAGAGAGAGAGAGAGAGAGAGAGAGAGAGAGAGAGAGAGAGAGAGAGAGTATAAATGGGTGTGTGTGTGAGAGTATAAATGTGTTTGTAAATGCGTGAGGGTGTAGGTATTTCATAGCCCTGTTTTGTATGGTATGTATTCCGCGTGGGTCCAGGTTCGAACATGTCTTTCTTCATTTGGCCCGGCCGATCCTGTCCAAGTGTGCGATGCTGACCTCTCAAATATCTTCTCTTCGTTTATCTGCACATGAATAATTCCTTATATGAGCTTTCATTATCTCCTTTAGCTGATTTGTACAGCTCCCTTGCAGACCATTTGCTCATCACTGCGGCCTTCATGTCCATGCCAGACATGTTCCAGGAAAAGATATCACTTTCCTGATCATCATTACGTATCTATGAATATCTTGTCCAAATTAATCAACCATCAACACATATTTGCGAATGGCTTGATTTAAATTATCAAAAGTATTGCTCAGCGAAATACCCATATCTCCATAATAGACAATAATCGTTAATGTTTTATAGGGTTTGCTAAGTCTCAGATCCATATATATATATATA
>NC_069000.1:11829859-11831238 GCF_001194135.2 Octopus bimaculoides
ATGAATGGAACAAAAACGCAAATAGAGTACAATAAAAACAATCGGACAGATAGACGATACAAGGCGGACAAGAAAAACAACAATTAGAAGGACAGGCAAAAATAGACGGGTCATTCGTGGCCTTCTTTCCTCAGTCAAGTCCCGTACATGCATAATGTCCGCTCCTAGTCATATATAACCATTCCCTAAAGCCTCAAACGGCTTAAATCTACTCTCTCTGTTAAAAACCTGCCTGGGTTTAAAAAGTCTAACAGTCTTTGTAAAACGTAATCATCTGTCCCAGAAGTGCCTTGCGAGAACGCGGAAAACATTTCGACTCCCATGCGCCTCGTTAATGGTGTGTATTCGCAGCCAACCACGTGGTTAGACTAGACTTGACGCTTCCGGTATATAGGTAAACTGTAAAAGGCTTTCACAGGAATTCCGAATAGATGCGCGAGAGAATGAAGTACACAGCTAAATGTAACTTCATAATATTCATTTGTCAATTATTCAGAAATCACTGACGATGATAAATGTACGGCAATGGTTACGTGTGAAATCGTCATTTGTCACAATTACCGGTATTACTAATTTACTAAGTTATTATTCAGTGGTAATGCTACCCTTTACGATGCGCGTACTGTCATCAAGTTTAATTGTCGTGTGTAGAGTGATGAAAATTCTCACGAGACACTTCATCATTGCTTTCAAACGGTGACGGTTATTGGTTGAGCTGGCAACACAACGTATATCGTTATGGTTCGTATTTTCGTGTCTGCTATACAAGGAATATCTAATTCGAATTCATGAAAGAAAAAGTTTTGGTACCATAGAATAAAACGACAAGAATACTTCTGAACAAGAAACTGCACTAGTAAACTTAGGACCATATGTACGACAATTCCTTAACGCATAATTTACAAGAAGTCGGTCGGGTAGAGAACGGGGTAAATTTAGGTCACATAGAAACCGCGATCTCACTCGTTTAGATTTTTTCTTTGGGAACTGGGAACTATATTTCGAATCAAGTCTGCAGAACTGAAACCACAGATGTTGAGCATTTAGAGCAAGAATCGAAGTTGTGATGAAAATTCCAAATGCAAATTTCTTGTCGGATTAGACATTAGCAGATAAAATTTACATATATATTTACATATGTGGATGTATTGTTACAATGTCTTAGAATGGTGGCAGCTGATGAAGAAAATGTTCTCTATGTGGCCTGTGTGTTTTCTGTACTCTGTTCCTCATTTTTTCTGTTTTGTTTGCAACGGCCTGTACCCGGATAGGCATCTATATATACAGGTAGATGTAGGTATGTACATACATGTACGTATATATGCATATACTCATTTATTATTTGTATTATATATATATATATATATATATATATATAT
>NC_069000.1:11831936-11833071 GCF_001194135.2 Octopus bimaculoides
TATATATATATATATATATATATATGTATATATAAAATATATGTATGTATTATATGCAACTGTTTATATCTGTGCGCGTGTAATTGTGTGTATCCACGCATATGAAGTGTATGTATATAATTATATATGTATGCATGCATGTATGTATATATGTATGTATGTATATGCTTCTATGGTGCAAAAAATTGTTCAAATCGTAATTTGGTGAACGAGAAGAAGCTTCCGTTCCTTCAGGCATGCATTTCAAATGGCCTCTAGAAACCGAGTCTCTAGAAACCTGGTTTCCCGTGCAGCTTCGTTCAAGAAATTCTATTTTAGTAAGATGAGAATGGCTGTTCTTGTAAAGCCAATAATTCGTGGGAGAAGAATTGTCAGGTAGTAAAGCCACTTTCAATGCGAGGAGGGAAAAATTCCGATTTCAAACTTCGGCTGAATAACATTTACTCAAATTGATGACAAATAAATCTGAAGTAACAAATCTAAGAGAGTTTAAACGGTGGTGGTGGTGGGGGGGGGGTCATCTCCTTTCTTGGAAGTTTTACACGATAGTTGTTCATGCTTTGTATTGACAGTTATCATTCACTTGTAAAGAATCGAAGGTTTAAAGAGCGGATCTTTCTACAATAAGAAATGGTTTCTGATGAGAAATTCGTGAAAGAGTAAGCCATGGAAAGGATATTAGAGCGATGATTCGTCAGGAGACATGAAGGGGTAAGAGGTAAGAAGTAACCTAAAGGTACTGTGCCAGAAACAAAGTAACTGCATCGAAACAACAACGATCTACAAGGAATTATAGTGAATCTTTTAGTGTTTCATTTAGCTTGATGTCTTAAGTCACACCAAATATTGTGGTACAACAAAAGAGTGAACTACACGAAATCAGGTGACAATACACGAGTAACAATAACTAAAGACAGGTGCATACACACATACATACATCCATCCATACATACATACGTATGTACGTACATACATACATATATACATACATACATACACAAATACATACATACGTACACACATACATATATATATTGTTATATTTATAAATGCATGTGTGCATATGTGTTCATGTATGCATAAATTCATATATATATATATGTATACATATATATATATTATGTATTGTATATAT
>NC_069000.1:11836776-11838193 GCF_001194135.2 Octopus bimaculoides
TATATATATATATATATATATATATATATATATATGTATGTATGTATGCATATGATGTAGCGAAAATCTCTCTGTGTGTACGTATGGTGGATTGTGTACGTTTATATATTCAAAGAACCTGAACTGTGTCTGTTTTTTCTTGAATCAAGGTCAATGTTTTTAATGAACGTCATCCAAAAGTATCCCAGAATAAGGCATGCGCAAATAAATCTAAGACACCTCTGGAGTAACACTTGGAGTATTCAAGATAAGAGTTCAGAAATGGCCTTTAAAAAAAATGACCGTTAAATTGGAGAGGTCATTCCCAATCACACACACTTTCTTGTCTACCTTACAAAATATTCTATTGGCAAAATACATTAAAACCACATTCTTAGTTTAATAACCATATATTGAAAACTTTTATATGCAGGTTAGGATACCATACCATCCTTCCAAGCTCAATAAAATAACTACCAATTATTGGTAGTTATTTGAGATAATTGAGATAACTCTGTGATCGATCTAATCGACCTATCCTTCCCCGGAAATTGCTGGCCTTGTGCCAAAACATGAAAGCAATCTTTGTTTCACATATAAATGTGATTATATTTCTAAAATATTCAGATATCATGATCTCTTAATGGAAACGTGTGTGATCGTTTGAAATACATACATGCATACATGCATACATATGTATGCATGTATGCAAATAAGCACACACAGCTATGAAATTGTAGGATCAACGTGTTGCATGACTATTTTGATCGTTAAACTAACCATATTTTATTGAATTGATCATGAATCAGGTACCTTTTCTATACTTTCGCACTTGACTAAATGGAACTTCCAGAGAGATAAAGATACTTCCGGTATAGTTATAGTCCTTTAACTTCCGTAAAAAAAATAAAAAATGGAAAAAATGCGAAGATGACATCGGAAGAATTTGAACTCAGAGAGCGACGGAAGAATAACACTTGATACAATCGATCCAACGTCTATGCCAATCGGCCCACATACGCAAAGAACATACATTATATACACACACACACACACACACACACACACATATATATATATATATATATATATATATATATATCCGTGTGTGTGTATGCGTGTGTGTATGTGTGTGTGTGTGGCGAGGAGTCTCGTTGGGGATTCTAACATCGCAAAGAGGAAATGTGTGAGCAGATAATATATTAGGAGCTGAATGTGTCCCGTCGTATTTTAAGCGGAACAATGTATATACTTCGTAACCCCTTACTCTATGAAGCATATCTTTTATCTTATATCATTTACTTGTTTTAGTCATTGGACTGCGGCCAAGCAGGGGCACTGCACCGAAGGGTTTAGTCAAACAAATCAACCCCAGTACATAGTTATTAACCCTAGTATCTATCTATCTATCTATCTATATATATATATATATATATAT
>NC_069000.1:11842103-11843081 GCF_001194135.2 Octopus bimaculoides
CACACACACATATACATATATATATATATATATATATATATACATAAATATATATACATGTATAAATATATCATGTTTTCATGCATCTACATATGTGTGTGTGCGCACGTATATATAAGTCTTATTTTGTGCATATGGATGCATGCATGATAAAACATAGTTAATCACCAGAGACTCACACACATATACGATCGTGTTTGATATAAGTCTATGGGTTTCTATAAGATTTTAAACACGTACAGAAACCGCCCTGTCATATACTTATATACATATTAAACAACCTATCTATCAAATCATGCAGAAATGATATTAATTTTCATTAGTAATAGCGTGTTGGTAATTTTTACAGATACATATCGTAGTGTTAAATATATATTTAATTAATTAACCATCAGTTTTTATGTTTTTGTTTTTGTTTTTGTTTTTGTTTTGTTTTTTGTTGCCGATGTGGTACTGAGAAAGCGTGCAACAGACGAACTCTGCTGCGGTGCTAATTTCTCAAAAGATAGATAGATACATTATCATTACATGTTAAACCATATTAGCTATCTTTATGAATAGTACTTTGTTTTTTGTTGTAATGGAAGATACTGTACGTATAAATATGTAAATATAAATATATCTATAGATATAACATGCATACAAACGTATATCTATATATTTGTGTGTGTATGTATAGTTATATGTAATTTAATTATATATACTTAAATACATATATATATATAAAACCGATATGCTTTTGAATCTCTTTAACAACTCACAATAAAGACTTTTATTACTCTTATTCCTACCTCAGTTCATCTAATTGTATATATCTATCGTTACTTTTCATAAAAAAGCCTTAACTTTTTTTGATTTCCAATGTGCATTTTCGCTTAGATTTTTTCTTACTTTCCCCTTACATTTCCACGTGTAGTTTCTATTTTGTTTTTGTAACATATTTCTATTATATATATATATATATATATATATATATAT
>NC_069000.1:11843349-11845322 GCF_001194135.2 Octopus bimaculoides
TATATATATATATATATATGTACATATATATATCTAAATGTCTAAATGTATGTATATACATATAAGTGTGTGTGTGTGCGTGTTCGGAGATCCGATGCATTTCGTTGTTACACCTATTCCATCTGAGAAGAATTTAATCAAGGATAAAAAGCAAAGTCGACGTCGACGGAATTTGAACTCAGAACGTAAAGACCGATGAAATACTGAAATCAGAAATATTGATATATTAATCAATATTTCTAATTTGGTACGCTACTGTGCAAACGTTTATATATTCCTTTTATCAGAATTAATTATTTAAAGAAATTGAAATTTGGACAACTGAAAATCGAAATAGGTTTGCAAATTAAAAAAAAAAAATTGGAAAGATAATTCATGTGTTATACTACTCACGTCGCTATTTGCAATCGAATACAGTTTGGTAACGAATTAACATGTTTCATGCTTTCACTAATGGGCTTAACTACCTACGGGATTGTTACTAGAGACAAATATTACCTGTATCCTCCTACTTGTGATCCAATATATAATGAAGGAGTAGGAAGAGGAGTTGGTTGCACTAGCATTGATCTGGTACTTTATGTATCAAACCTCAAAATTATGAATGGAAATACTTAACCTTGGCGGAAATTGAACTCAGAGAGCAAGGTATTGAACTGGCAGAGACATTAAAGCGTCTGATAGGATACCCTGAGATAGTATTTCTCAACGAGTTCAAACGCGAGTTCAAATGCCGTCGAGGAAAAATTTGCTTTTCATCCCTTTTTGGGTTAATATGTTATAATAAAATATCAATCCAAAGCGATGCTTAGTAAAGCTCTAAGAACGTTGGATTGGTTGCCCTGTTATAGTAGATATTCCAGCTCTCTGAGTTATAATCACGCTATAAACTACGTTGGTAGTACACTTAATTATTCAACCTGTTCAACACAACCACTTGGCACCTTCGGTATCTTTAGCAGAATCCATTCTGTTTCAATTCTTTGGCCAGAGGATACCTACCTATCACCCTCATGTTCTTCATGAAAGCGTTGTAGAGAATCAAAGGTAAAGCCTTCCACCCTGAGTAAAAGATAAATATAAAAAAAGACAGCTGCAAGATATTCCATTCTCTCCGATTCTCTAAGCGCTACTACCAACAGACCACCTTTCGTCTCTTATATAGCGATTAAAATTGGGACTTCTTCATAAATTTTAGCGTTCACGACCATCCATAGAGCTTGGTTAATCTCGGTCAACATATATACTCACATTGCAGTGTTTGCTTGCAACTAATCTTCCAAATGAATCAAGAAAATTATGTTTTAATTAGTCTTTCAGTCGCTAGTACAATATATAGTTAGAAACTCCTGATAGACGTGTCCCGCTTATTAATCATTAATTAATTTATTATTTTAATTTTTTTCCAGTGCTGTGGGCGGGATTTCATTTCAGAGAGTGCAGAACAGTTCCCATTAATCTACATTCATGGCCTAATATTTTATTTATCAATTTCGAAAGGATAAAAGATGAAGTTGACTTAGGCGGCATTTAGACTCGGAACAAATAGCTCAAGGAATGCTATCTGACGCTCTAACAACCCGGCCAATTCACCGCCCTTAAACATATACGAAATTGTCACTGTATATAATTTAGCGTTATAACGAAATACACTAACGCGCATTATCATGCAAAGTGGCATGCATATGCTCGTGCGGACACACATACACGCATAGACGCATGTACTCGCTTATATAAACAGTCTCGCGCTCATGTGTATTGTTCCACTCCCTCCCCTCGGTTCCGGGTTCATATCCCAACGGGGTTGATATCACCACTTATCCATTCGGGTTCTATCATGTTCTAGTACATATTTGGAGTTATAGTCAATTAATAATGCCCTACTTTCCTGTAAACATTTCAGGTTCCCTAAACGAAATCTCTCTCTCTCTCACTCACACACTCTCTCTCTCTTTATATATATATATATATAT
>NC_069000.1:11845632-11846363 GCF_001194135.2 Octopus bimaculoides
ATATATATATATATATATATATATATATATATAATCTATATTTGTATGTATGTGTGTGTCATGACCCTTTTACTCAAACTTAACTCATCATTCTTTTCTTCTACATTTTTATTCGCCTAGCCAGAGATCAAATCTGATTCAGAAGACCGATAATCAAAGGCATATATGCTCATGATCCTGATCATCTTGATCTTATATCTCACTAAGTGGTCTTATGTAAATCAAGCTTTCGTTCCTCCCCTTTCCTGGAGGAGATTTGGCTGTTACTTATCGCAAGTCAGGCAGTCATAAACAGGCTTACCATTAGCCCCCAAATAGCTAGTTGTCCAAAGAGCAAACTTCTCAATGATCAAGCTTACACACACAAAATATGCACATATGGAAATACATACATACATATACGAGTGTGTCAAGCTTCTTAGCAACACCACTTCACGTTGCTTAAGCACATGAATAACGGATGGACGGACGGAAACATGAAAATCAAATCGATACATTTATCATTGCGCATGCACCCAATCAGTTCTCTCCTGTCTGTGTTTGTTACCGTTTTCTGAGGATTTGTTTTAATGACTCCAAAAATTTCGTTGTTCTCATATTGTCTGACAATTGGAGACGTGAAACAAATTTTACGTAAATTAAGCATTGAGTAATTAATACGTACGTGTATGTGTATATATGTATGTATGCATGTATATATACATACATATATATATATATATATATATATA
>NC_069000.1:11846989-11848086 GCF_001194135.2 Octopus bimaculoides
TATATATATATATATACATATGTGTGTTCGTGTGTATACACACACACACACACACACACATATTACGGAGGTGTACTTGCCAGGCAAGGGATTTTATCTAAGACTATGTTGAAGCTAAAACAATTACAGTATGAAAGATACATATTAGTTATTCAAAAACGCACTAACACTGTTAACTTAATTAAAAACCTTTATTATTTAGCAGTCATTATTTAATGTCAAAATTTTCGTCGCACCAACTACGACCGGGAAACTAGTCCAATTCCGCAACAACCGATTTAATGTGAATTTGTTGGTAAGTATATATAGGTTTCAGGATTATAAATATAAATTATTATCCAAGGCAGATGTTCTATTTGTCAAAGCCTGTTGCTCATAGTTGGTCAGTTAACTACGTATTCAATTAGAATTCAATCACAATCCAATTTTTTTTCTCTCAGTGGGAGCTCTTTCGGCATTGTATAGAAGAGTAAGTCACATCTCAATTTTCAAACTTCTTCCATAGGTACAAATGATCGTATATGCTCGTGAAAAATCCATATTCATTAAAATCATATCACATAAATTATAACTTATAAATTAAAGATTCAAGGCTATAAAAATCTTAAAGTTTGTTATATCTTTTCGTGGCTTAATCCAGACAATTGGCAGTTCGTTGCTTATTTCTTATGAGTGAAAACAACAGTGGACATAAATGTTATTCAAAGCAGATCTCTGTGTAATGAAACAGTGCATGTACAAAAATACATACGTACATACATAGACACATTTTATTTAATTCATTTCTTGTCAAACATATTTATTGATGTGTGCATGGCGAGCTGGCAGAAACGTTAGCACGCCGGGTGAAACGCTTAGCCGTATTTCGTCTGCCGCTACGTTCCGAGTTCAAATTCCGCCGAGGTCGACTTTGCCTTTCATCCTTTCGGGGTCGATTAAATAAGTACCGGTTACGCACTGGGGTCGATATAATCGACTTAATCCGTTTGTCTGTCCTTGTTTGTCCCCTCTGTGTGTAGCCCCTTGTGGGTAGTAAAGAAATAACACGCACACACACACACACACACACACACACACACACACACACACACACACAC
>NC_069000.1:11848182-11849649 GCF_001194135.2 Octopus bimaculoides
AACTATGCCAAATCAGACTGAAGTCCGGTGCAGCTCCCCAGCTTGCCAGCTCTAGTCAACTGCCCAACCATTCCAGCATGGACGGTGTCCCTCGGGGGACTGTCTTGGGCCCGCTCCTCTTTATAATCTACATAAACGACATTTCCAGCGTCGTAAATCACTGCAAAGTGAAAGTATTTGATGATGACACTAAGCTCCAGCAAATCATCAATGAAGAAGAAGACCGAACTCAACTCCAGTCTGATCTATATGCTGTGAGTCAATGGGCAGAGAAAAACAAAATGCAACTAAACGAGGGAAAATTTGAGCATTTTGGAAGAAAGTCTATACTAAAACAGCCATACTCTCTTCCTTGAGGGGAACCGCTCACAGCATCTAACATTATCAGAGACCTAGGTGTAATTGTTGATAACAATCTCACTTGGAGTGCCCACATCAGCAATAAGGTCGATATAGCTCGTAAGATGAGCTCCTGGATCTTAAGAACCCTCCCGTCCAGAGAACAAGGTGTCATCATTCCACTTTCTCCTCCTTTGTACGGCCACACCTCGAATACCCTGGTAACAGTATTGGTCTCCTCATACAAAAAAAAAAAAAAAAAAAAAAAATCTCGAAGATTGAATCACCCCAGAGGGCACTCACCAAATGAATTGAAGGCATGACTGATCTCGATTACTGGGACTACCTAAAAGCCTTGAAACTCTACTTTCTCCAGCGCCGCCGCGAGCGGTAAATCATTTTCACGATGTGGAGAATATACCGCCAGCATTGCTCAAACGACCTGAACATTACTTTCAAGGTTCATCCACGGGCCATACGTCCTTGATATGAAATGCAGAGCTTATAATAATCATTGGGAGCTAAGAATGTCACTACCCGTTACTACACGCATATTTAATATTGCAAAATGTGAAAATTATGAAATTAGTCAGTATGAACGTTTTAGTGTGTTTCTTTATATGTGAGTATATATGCATGCACGTGTAACTGTGTGTATGTACTGAGAACGAGCAACGAAAGTACTCGGGCCTCATACATGCATTTTGATCGGAAATATATTTCGTGGTACGCACGACACGACCGTCGGTGATTACCATTAAAATATCTTTCAACAGAAAAGATTTTGAAATATCCGTGGGTGGCAAAAGTGGACTGTTCAAAATATGACATAAAGATTTATAATGAGGAAAGAGAAACGATCTTAAGAGTTTCAACAGAAGAAAGCTGATCCAGAGATAGATGTGCAACGCAAAAAAAAAAAAGAAATACAAAATGATATGAAAGTTGTAAGCGAAGACGTCACACACACACAAACACACACACTAACACACACACACAACAATATACACATACTAACAAATGTACCTATTTCTGGTATGAGTATATATGTATGAGAGTGTATATATACAGACATCTCTCTCTCTCTGTCTCTCAATATATATATATATATATATATATATATATATA
>NC_069000.1:11850011-11851094 GCF_001194135.2 Octopus bimaculoides
ATATATATATATATATATATATATATATATATATATATATATAGATAGATAGATAGATAGACACACACACATATATATATATATATAAACATACATACGTACATGCGTATATATGCATGTATATATGTATGTATATATGCGTATAATACGCATAAAAAAAAACGCACACTCACACACGATTGCATATATGTCTATTTCCTACACAGACGTACCTCACAGGGAATGACATAATTAGTCTTAGCGAAGTATTATTCACCAAAAAGAACTCGAGATCTGTTTACTTAACTTATATATCATTTGGTACATAATGGGTATCTCCACGGAAAGAATCAAAATTTGATATATACACATATATATGTAGGAATATACGTAATTTTGTGTAATGGAAACAAGACTGCCGTAGCTCTGTGGTAAGAGCGTTGCTTGCCAAGCACATACACACAAATTCGGGTTCAGTCCCACGGCGAGGCAGCTTAGTTGAGTGTCTTGTACTAGAGAAACAGAGCCGATTAAAGCGTTGTGAATGGAGATGGGAGATATGATGTATGATGTATGTATGTATGTATGTATGTATATATGCATGCATGCATGGACAGACGGACGGATGTGTGTACGCGTATCCTTCTGCATGTTTGCTTCCGCTGCCGTATGACAACCGGTGCTGGTTTGTTTACGCCCCCCCCCCTAACCTAGTGGTTCGGCAAAAGTGGGAGATGGAACAAGTAACAGACATGGCGAAAAAGAATACTTGATGGGTGTCGTCGATTTCTTCGACTAAACGCTTCAATGCAGTGCTCCAGCATGGCCGCAGTCCAGTGACTGAAACGTGTGTGTGTGTGCGCACGCGCATATGTCTGTGTTTGTTCCCCGCCGCCATCGCATGAAACTTAACGATTCGGCAAAAGAGACGATAGAATAAGTACGAGGCTTACATAGAATAAGGCCTGGGGTTGATTTAGTCGACTTACGGCGGTGCTCCAGCATGGCCGCAGTCCAGTGACTGAAACGTGTGTGTGTGTGCGCACGCGCATATGTCTGTGTTTGTTCCCCGCCGCCATCGCATGAAACTTAACGATTCGGCAA
>NC_069000.1:11855339-11856415 GCF_001194135.2 Octopus bimaculoides
TTCATATATATATATATATATATAAAATGATATATAACCTTCTACACACACATATATATGTATATGTGTGTATGCATGTATTTATGCATGTGTGTATGTATATGTGTATGTATGTGTGTATGCATGTATGTATGCATTATGTAAATAGTATATTTATATATCATATGTGCGTGCGAGTAAATAGATGATAAATAGACACATACATACATATATACATACTCACAAATACAACACACATGTCTATAAGAATTATTGTTTCGCTTTGAGTACAGTGCGGAATATAAAATTAAATAAATGACTAATGAATAGGAAATTATTCAATGCTTCATTAGCTTACACCTGTTTCTACTATATGTTGCAGTGCACTTCATACAGCAACTTTCATTTATATATACATGTATATGAACACACACATATATATATTATACAAACACACACACACACACACACACACACACACACACACACACACACACACACATACACACACACACTCGCACCGATATCTATATGTATACACACACACATGTGTAACATGACGGTGAGCTCATGTGGGACTGAATTTCGAACCCCACTTGTATTCTTCATTTGCATATATGCTGCACATTGACGGGAGTGCATTTCTTGATCGGGTACCTATGCCCAGGTATACATTTGTCTATGAGTACTCATATATAATTAGCGGTATAGGTATATGTCTGTATACTTGCAGTATACAAGCAGGAAACGCCAACTTTAAATAAGTCCCGAGTATTTTAAACCCAGAACCTGCCTTTACCTAGCGTCATACACGCTGGAATACATAAATTCTAACAAATCCTGTAACTTAACACAAACATCCACACACAGACACACACACACATACATACATACATACATACATACATACATACATACATACATACATATACATCTATGTATAGGTGTATATATAGGTGTATATAAATTTGAAATTAATAAAATAAGTAGACATCTTTAAAAAGTCTGGGGTCTGTGGGAAATCCATTTAAATGAAACGGGATCGTAGTTAGTGAAATGGTTGGGAACGACTAATACAAAGACTACTAGACTACTAT
>NC_069000.1:11858643-11859191 GCF_001194135.2 Octopus bimaculoides
CGCTCTTCCGATCTATAAGTACATAATTGTTTGTACGAGTGCGTTTATTAGTTTGCTTTTGAATATATATATGCATATGCTTTGTTTAATCGTATGATTTTTCTCACCGAATCATTTTCGTATACACTAAGAAATAATTAAATTATTTAATAAGTACATAATTGTTTGTACGAGTGCGTTTATTAGTTTGCTTTTGAATATGTGTGTATGTACGTGTATTAGCTTGTATGTGTGTATGTGTGTGAGGTAGGAACTGTTTGTGTCGCTTGTTTATATTTTACTCGGTATGCCTGGTTAAGAATATATATATACTTGCATTATAAAACCGCTATCATTTTCTTTGCACATGTAAATATATTATTGGGTCGGAACACGTAACTTAGATACGTCCATATAACATCCACTAGATATACCGTTCTCCCTTTGTGTATATATATATATATATATATATATATATATATATATATATGCGTATATATATATATATCCGTGTACGTATGTATTTATTTTTGAACACATAAAGATACATATGTGACTATATATCTATC
>NC_069000.1:11863391-11864170 GCF_001194135.2 Octopus bimaculoides
ATATATTCATGTATATGTATAATGTAAATATATATACACATATAAATATGTGCATAATATATGTATCTCTCTCCATATATATGTATATAAGTATCTATGTATATATGTATATATGAATGATTGTATGTATGCATGCATGCATGTATGTATGTATGTAAGTATGTGTATGTGAGAGTGACAGAGGGTTGTGAGAAAAATTGTGGGCTTATTAAACATTATGTATATTACAATTACACACACTCACGCACATATACACACATATATGTTTCCACGTGAGTGTGTACGTATGTATATATTTATATATTACCTATATTATAAAGATATTGCTGTTAAAATATCATTATATAATATAATTTGATTTTTAATCACTTAAATAAACATTCTTGCAATTTTTTCTCACCAAAATTTCTACCACTTCTCTTATGTGAGTGTGTGAGCGTGTGCGTGTGTGTGTGTGTGTATGTACGTATGTATGTATGTATTTATGTATATATATATGTATGTATGTATGTATGTATGTATGTTTGTATGTATGTATGTATGTGTATGCAAATATTGTTTTTAATAAATATATTTCTATAATATATTTTTCCTCTATACAATATGAAAAAAATTAAATATATATATATATATATACATATGTATAATTATATACATTATATAATTATATATAAACGTATATATACATATAAATGTTATGTATATATATATATTATTTATTATATATATATATATATATATATATTTATATACATATATATATATATATACATATATAT
>NC_069000.1:11864377-11864881 GCF_001194135.2 Octopus bimaculoides
TATATATATATATATATATACATATATATATGGGAGAATATACAAAAAATAACAACAGACGAGGACAGGTGGTGTAAATAACAAAAGTATATATTAGTATGACGCTCGGGAATACGGAAAGTCTTTGACGTTTCGAGCTACGCTCTTCAACAGAAAGAATACGGAGACAAGGAGAAAAACACGGAGAAAAAAAATTGAATAGTGTTCAGTCAACGGTCAATATATATATATATATATGTACATAAACACAGACCACTGGTTTTAATTAATTAATATCAATTTCTACCCTCATTAATCAATTTTATAATTATATACGTATATATACATATATAGATATATATGTATGCATTTCCATGTATATATACGCATACATATATATGCCTATATACACGCAAACATACATGCATACATACATAAATACCTACACATATATTTATATATGTGTGTGCATGCATCAACGCATATCATTTTGTTCTGAATATATATATGCATGTATGCATTTAA
>NC_069000.1:11864891-11865357 GCF_001194135.2 Octopus bimaculoides
TATATATATATATATATATTTATATATATATTATACAATTATCTAGTTTCATTTGTATGTAATTATTATATTTAATATTATATGGATATATTTAATATATTGTACGCATATGTTAAATTATATTATCAACCGTAATATCTACAATAAGTTTTCTGTAACATATTATCTAATATATTACATATAATATTATTCCAAGTAAAATTTGTAACACTGAAACGTGTATACGTATGATGGTATAGGATGCATATATGCATATTAACATGTGTGTGTATATACATATATACACAGGTACATATACAAATATATATATACATTTATGTACACACACACACACACACACACACACACACACACACACACACACACACACACACATACACACATGTATATATTTATATATATTTCTGTTTGAAATCCCAGATAAACTCACGAAGAAAAGCGGCTCTCTCCAAGCAGATTCTGCATC
>NC_069000.1:11866574-11867042 GCF_001194135.2 Octopus bimaculoides
ACACACACACACACACACACACACACACACACACACACACACACACACACACACACACATTTATATATATATTGACACATTATGTATCATATTTATTACAATTCAAGTTGACAGGTGCTTGTAATTTTGCGAACCGACATATTTAATAAGGTGCGAGACGATTCTTGAATTAAAAAAAAAATTTTTGTGCAACTTTATGATAAATTTCAATTCATTCTCAGTAACCCTTCAAAACAAAGGTTTAATTTTTAATTTTAAACTGATACACTAATTTTCAGTTACGCGCGCACACACACACTCTCTCTCTCTCTGTCTCTCACACACACACACACATAGACACATACATACGTTACACACACATACTCACGCGCACACGATTTCACAAAACACATAATGATACATATATACATATATATATTGTGTATATCTGTATATATATATATATATATATATATATATATATATATA
>NC_069000.1:11867052-11867679 GCF_001194135.2 Octopus bimaculoides
TATATATATATATATATATATATATATATATACATATATACAGATATACACAATATATATATGTATATATGTATATATGTATATGTATATATATATATATTTCCCAGTAAGTTTATATATATATATATATATTTCCAAGTAAGTTTATATATATATGCATTTACATATATTTATATATATATAGTGTATATATGTATGTATATATATATATAGTGTACATATACATAGATAGATAGATAGATAGATAGATAGATAGATAGATTGCCATTCGCTAACTTATTGAAAGACAATAAAGGTTTGCTGCTGGTAAGACGCTGTCTAATTTCTAGAGTCCAATATTATTAGGATTTTTTTTTTTTCTTTTTTTTTTTTTTTGCTTTTGTTGGAATTTTAAATTCTGAAACCGAAAAGCCATAGATATTAGTGAATATATATTCGGTTTAGCAAACGCTTTGAAATGAACAAGTCAAAGACCCTGCCCACGCACAATTAAGAATTCTGAGAGTCGAGAAACCTTTCATATATTTGGCTTAGGTTAGAAAATACTCCTTGTAATCTAAGAATTATAAATTAATAAATATATCATATATATATATATATATATATATATATATATATATATATATA
>NC_069000.1:11867947-11868687 GCF_001194135.2 Octopus bimaculoides
TTGTGGATATATATATATATATATATATATATATATATGGGAGAATATACGAAAAAACAACAACAGACGAGGACAGGTGGTGTAAATAATAAAGGATGTATTAGTATGACGCTCCGGAATACGGAAAGTCTTTGACGTTTCGAGCTACGCTCTTCAACAGAAAGAATACGGATACAAGAAGAAAAACACGGAGAAAAAAATTGAATAGTGTCCAGTCAACGGTCAATCATAATAATATATATATACGCACGTAAAACATAAGATGCATGGACCATTCTGTATTTTTTCTGTCAAGGGCTTATATGCCCCTTTATTAGACTATTTTTCCTTAGTCATTGCAAGGGATCACCATAAGTTTTTAGCTTATATAAAAAAATACCATCATTATTTACAGGATTGTAAATCACGGCGCCGTAATAAAAAAACCATTCACACTGAAAGTATATATATACATACATACATACATACATACATACATACATACATACATACATATATATAGGAGTGGCTGTGTGGTAAGTAGTTTGCTTACCAACCACATGGTCCCGGGTTCAGTCCCACTGCGTGGCATCTTGGGCAAGTGTCTTCTACTATAGCCTCGAGCCGACCAAAGCCTTGAGTGAGTGGATTTGGTAGACGGAAACTGAAAGAAGCCTGTCGTATATATGTATATGTATATATATGTATGTGTGTATGTGTTTGTATGTCTGTGTTTGTCCCCCCAACATCGCTTGACAACC
>NC_069000.1:11870147-11870815 GCF_001194135.2 Octopus bimaculoides
ATATATATATATATATATATATTTACATACATACATACATACATACATACATATGTAGCCGTTCGAAAGAAATACGAAAGATACGAATAAATATTCACTTATCCGGAGAGAAATTGAAGGGTAAAACAGAAATGCAAAATATATGAAAAAAAAACAACAAAAGAATGAAAAAAAAAAAGGAATATATTCTTCTTTACATCTTATGAATGAATGGTTCTCTGAATGAATAAATAAAAGAGAATGAATGAAACATAATGAATGAAAATGCACAATTGGCTGGTTGGTTCGTTGGCTGTTTGGCTTGTTCTATAACGCAAGAAATATGTGCGATGTGAATGGATGATGTAACTAACGAACGATAACATGTGTGGAATGCAACAAACAATATACACACATACATAAATACATACACACATACATATAGTTACATGCTCAGACAGACACAGCCACTATTACACGTTATTACACATTCGTAGACACATAGAGAGACATAAGGCCCAACATACGGTGCATATGCACGCATATAAACAACGTAAATAAATAGTTATTAAGAAAAGACAACAATGGAGATAGATGTGTAAACAGGCGGTGAGACAGTACATGCGTGTTGGTCTGTAAATATATATAAGTATATATATATATATATATATATATATATATATATATAT
>NC_069000.1:11870825-11871407 GCF_001194135.2 Octopus bimaculoides
ATAAATATATATATGTATATATAGATATATGTAATCGTGTGTCTGTGTGTGTTTCTCTGTGTGTATGTATATGTGTGTGCCTGTGTTTTCTGTATGTCAATGCGTGTCTGTATATATGTGCAAGAATGAATACATACATACAAATATATACATACATATATATATATATATATATATATATATATATATATATATATATATATATATATATATATATATATGTGTGTGTGTGTGTGTGTGTGTGTGTGTGTGTGTGTGTGTGTGTGTATGCATATATGTACAAAATATATGTAAACATGTATTTTCATACGTGTGTGTGTGTCTATCTGTCTGTATGTGTAAAGAGAGAGAGAGAGAGAAAGAGTCTCATAAACACATGCAAATATATTCACATACACACACACACACACACACACACACACACACACATACAAATATACATATATAAAGAATCATATATATACAAATACACACACATATATATATACCTACATACATATATGTTTATATGCATACATGCATATGTATACATACATATATACATAAAGACATATTTACATACATACATATACATACATATAT
>NC_069000.1:11871678-11881039 GCF_001194135.2 Octopus bimaculoides
CATATATATATACATCGTGATGGAACGACAGAACTGTGATGGGAGAGATGAGAGAGAAAATGAGAGATAGAGAAGAAGAGAAAAAGGAGGGAGGCTGAGAGAAGGACGGGGGAGATACGCGTTTCTAACTGCACGGGACTGGAAACATCATTAGAATATAGCAGCACGAGCAGCAGCAGCAACAAAAAACAACAACTACAGCATCAATAACAATAACAATAACAATATTAACAGCAATAACGACAGAACCATCAACATGAAAAACAACAACAACAACAACTACAAAAACAATAACAACGATAACAGCACCAAGAACAAGAACAACAGGCGGGGCAACCACCAGAACTATAGCAACAGCCACAGTGACACTAATAATAATAATAATAATAATAATAATAATAATAATAATAATAATAATAATAATAATAATAAATAATAATAATAATAATAATAATAAATGCCCTGATGCAATACCAGGCAGTGGCTTTCATGGTTTCTCATCTTAGCTGATTGGAAGTGTTATCATGTACAATGTTTTTTGTCTTGGTGTATAAAAGATGGGCTACAGCAAATATTCTGCTCAATGCCATAGATTTGCTTGTCAGTTGTTTGAGCTTAACCAGTTGAGCATGTCCCTTAGTGGCTGACAATATGTGCATCTCTGATCACGAGTAGAAGTAGTTGGGGAGCATCATAGCCATGTGATGAAAAGAATTCTTTGGGGTTTGGATAATTCACTTCTGGAAACATGGATGTTTTGTTCAACATACTTAAACAACCCTTATTCAGGGACTTTTTGAGCGGGATGGTCTACTCGACCCGAAAAAAATTCTAACTGGGCCCCACCAGCAAGGTCATGCGCTGTTTATCTTCATATGAGATCACCACATCTGCTTGGGCTCGGTCATGTGCCCATCACAACCCGATGAACACTGAATTGTTGCTTTGTTACCACGTAGCGCCTCTGTCACCCTAGCTCATCGAACAGCTTTTGTTGGCTCTCCTCACGAGCACATAATGCAGTGTTTTTGTATTGGTGACTGTGAGCTTTCTTTTGGGGGCTACATGTGGTTGTGAACGCACTGGTGGATTTGGTTGGTATAGTGGTGGTGTTTGTGGGGATGGTGGTACTGGTGTTATTTGTTCGATGTGCTTGGGGTTTCTTTGTTTTCAGGTGTTGGTGTATGTTCGTCTGCTCTCTTTTTCCTTTGTCTTTTACGATTTTTTGCTTTGTAAGGTTCTTCCTCATCTTCACTACGTGATGAGGAGGGTCTAGTGCTTGTAAGACCTGTCTCGGGGAGTATGAGTGTGCTTCTGGTAGTGTGAGCGTGTTGGTGTGAGCGTATGCTTGAGAGAGAGGGTGAGGGGGCTGGCTTGATAGATACTCTGGGTAATTTTCTCCATTCTATGGGGATCACGGGCCTCTGTTGTTGTTGTTGAAGATGAGGCTACCGTTTTATTAGAACGCCTCTTGTTGTTGCTGCTGTTGTTGGAGGTGCGATGTAAGCTGCAGCTGTGACTGCGTACCTCCCAGCGTTTTGAGGCAGAAGGCTCTCAGGTGGCTTTTGAGCCCATGGATGATACATCTGGTCTTTCTGCCTTCTACGATGACACGCAGTTCCATCCGTTGGGCAGCTGGATCAGGTCTGGGATCTTCTCGATAATTACTGGTTTCATATGGATTAATATTTCCAAGTTGATCCCGCACCAGTTCTCCTGCTGCTCATTTTTACCTCCAGGAGTGACTCTAGGTCCTGCACCGCACGGGCAACTATTCCTCGAGACATTAATGCCCGGTGGCACGCCATTTACCCAAATTCTGGTCGTTCTCTTTGAGAGGTAAGTGGAATACAGGACCCACTCCACATCCTACCGGGGTGACACTGCGTGTCTTCGAGTGAAGTTCTCGTCTTTAAAGAGGACCTCAATGCTAGCAGTCTGCTTCCCTCTCTGTATATGGGCCACATCTATTAAAATTTCCTTGAGAGCCTTCTCAACATGACTGATGGAGGCCATTTCAGCTCTCCCACTTTTGCGTGACACGCATCTGAAGTATACTGCCGTCTCTTTTGCCTCTATTATTTCGGGAGGTACAAGCACTGCACCTTACCCCACTCAGATTTAATGATGACTTTCGCTTTTGACAGTTTGTGTATTTTGTCATCGAGTGCGATGGCAAACATTTCTCTTTCTGTGTTCGCTACATCAGCAAACCTTTTATTTTTGTTATTATTTTTGTGGTTGTTGTCGTCGGGTGGAGGCGCAATGGCTCAGTGGTTAGGGCAGCGGACTCGCGGTCATAGAATCGCAGTTTCGATTCCCAGACCGGGGGTTGTGAGTGTTTACTGAGCGAAAACACCTAAAGCTCCACGAGGCTCCGGCAGGGGATGGTGGCGAACCCTGCTGTACTCTTTCACCACAACTTTCTCTCACTCTTACTTCCTGTTTCTGTTGTGCCTGTAATTCAAAGGGTCAGCCTTGTCACACTGTGTCACGCTGAATTTCCCCCGAGAACTACGTTAAGGGTACACGTGTCTGTGGAGTGCTCAGCCACTTGCACGTTAATTTCACGACCAGGCTGTTCCGTTGATCGGATCATCTGGAACCCTCGACGTCGTAAGCGACGGAGTGCCAACAATACAATACAAGTTGTCGTCGTCATTGCTGTTGTTATTGTTATTACTGTTGCTGCTGTTGCTTTTGATGTTGTGGTTGACGGTGGAGTTGTGACCACTTCCACCGTTGTCCCTCTCACCACCACTGTCACCGCTATTTCCCTTCACTCCACCTTCAGTTGTAGGAGTATTGTTTTCGCTAAAATCTGTATTATTATTAAAGAATACTCTATCTGGTACTACTGTCATTGCTACTGAAGCTGCTGCTCTTGCTGTTGCTGTTTCTTGCGTTGTTGTTGCTGCCACGACTACTGCTGCTGCTGTCACTGTTGCTGCTGCGTTCTACGAATGGACGTTTTATTTCTCTTTCTTCTATCTTTTCTCTTTCCAAAGAAAATATTTCTCCCAGCGTTCACTATTTTCCTCTCGTTCTGGTCAAACGACCCTCTATGTTTCTTTTCGTTCGGTTTCTTTGTATGTCTCCACATGTTCTGTTTTTGTTCACAACTTTGAACCTCTATAAATCCAAAATTATATTTTGGAATTTATGGAAGGAACTGTCTTTGAAGAATTATATTGTCGTTGAATGCACGAAACGAAGAGTAGATAAAACAGTCGAAAACTGATGAAGGGTCGTTCTCCGTGTTACTTCTCCTGTTTTCCATTTTTTCTCTCCTGTTGTTTGCATATTTAACTCGTTTGTTTTCGTACTTCATGTTGTTTACACAGTTGGTGACGTCCTGTACCCATATATGCATATACATATACATACATATATATATATATATATATATATATATATTATTATTATTATTATTATTATTATTTAATTGAACGCCACGCATCCATTTCGAAGTAAGTATTCATACATACATACATACATACATACATACACACACACACACACAGACACACACACACATATATATATGTATATATATATGTATATGCATACATACTCACACATCTATTTATGTATGTTTGTTTGTCTATACATGCGTACATATCTGTGTGCGTGTGTATATATATATATATATACATATATATATAAACAATATATGAGTATATATATATATATATATGTATGTGTGTGTGTATACATATACATGCATACATATGTGTGTGTGTGTGTGTGTGTGTGTGTGTGTGTGTGTGTGTGTGTGTGCCTGAGTGTATGCGTAAAAGTACACATGATTTAGGTGTTGTTTGTCAGTCACGGTCTCCTTTGAAGCATCTAACAATGTTTAATAATTATTTTCTCTCAGACTCTCTTCCTCTCTTTCTTCCCCCCCCCACCTCCATCTCAGTTACTGCGTGTACGCACGAGTGCGTGTTAGAGTGAGTTTGTGCGTGTGTGCGTGTGTGTGTTTCATTGTGTAACTGACTTCATTAGTCAACGTATAGTGAAAAGCATGTTTGCGTGTGTATATGTGTGTGTATGAAAGCGCGTGTACATGAGTTTATGTCGGTGTCGATCCCTTGTGACTATGTTTCCGTATTTTTTTTTTGAGGGGGGATATATATATATATATATATATGCGTGGGTGTGGATGTGTATATCTTCGTTATTGTAGCTGTTATTTAGCCTTCAGCAGCACTGTCTTGAGTTGACAAATTTTTCAAAAGCATCCGAGGCTCGACTACCTTTTCCCCAATGTGCTTGCGCGCATGTGTGAATGTGTTTATATATATATATATATATATATATATTTATATAGGTGTATGTGTATATACATATATATGTGTTTGTGTCTGTGTACGTGTGTGATTGTGTTTGCCCTCCACACAGCTTGACAAGCGGTGTCGCTTTGTTTACATACTCGTGGATTATCACTGCCATCGATTAACCACTTCAAGGCATTGCCCCCAGCATGGCCATAGTCCAATGACTATAACAGGTAAAAAAAAAATTGCACACACCAAACTGCCCTCTCACCCACTCACACCTGCGCACACACACACACAAAGACAAACAGACAAGCACTTATGTATGTATGTATGTATGTATGTATGCCTGCATGCATGTATGTATGGATGGATGGATGGATGGATGGGTGAATGGATGGATGGATAGATAGATGGATGGATGGATGGATGAGATAGGACTGGCTGGATATATTTGGAAATCCATTTATTCTTAAAGGTGTCGACTTAGATCAAAGCCGATCCGTTTCTAATCTGTAACAATGACGTAACAGAACATTCTTTCAGAGCTCTCTCTCTCTATCTATCTATCTACAGCTAAGTAGACTGGGCTCTTTAAGAGCAACATACCCCGGTTATGTACACATGCATTGTCGATGATAAGATATGAATCTCTGCCCTCTTTGCTGCTTATGCGGTAACCCATCTAATCAACCATATGTGCTTACATTTAGAAAATAGCAGCAATGCTGAAGAGTTCTTTCTTTCTAGACAACAATATATATATATATACATGTGTGTGTGTGTACGTGCGCGTGCATACACATACATACCACACAGTTTTGGTGCAGAAGGGAATGCTTCCTGTTGCAAGAATTTCTCATCAACGATCTCAGGTTCTTCTTCAAGTCTACCGAAATATATATTCTTATCATCGTGAGCACAGTGGAGTATGTAGAATGAAAAATCAATGGTGCGGTTTCGAATCACA
The DNA here is from genome assembly GCF_001194135.2 of Octopus bimaculoides. NCBI lineage: Eukaryota > Metazoa > Mollusca > Cephalopoda > Octopoda > Octopodidae > Octopus > Octopus bimaculoides. The sequence continues at coordinate 11,876,929 of NC_069000.1, forward strand.
ATTGAAAATGGTTCGATGCAATTTATTTATATCAATTTATATTCATTTACATTGATAACGCTCTTGCTCCTCCCTGCTTTGTCTGCTACGAATAATAATAATAATAATAATAATAATAATAATAATAATAATAATAATAATAATAATAATAATAATAATAATAAATAAACCACTAAAAATAACCTTGCTTCATGATGCCGCATTTCCAGAGGCCAGGTTTGATTGTGTGGTTAAGAAAAACGTTTTGCGACCACGAGATTTCAAATTCAGTCCCACATACTAAATCCTGGGGTCGAACAATGCTTTGTGAGTTAATCTGGTAGACGGGGTGCATATATTTCAATGTATGTTTTTGTGTTTGTTTCACCGATCCACCGCTTGACAACCGGTGCTGGTTTGTTTATATGATCAATATTTTCTATGTTCGTTACTCTTAACGAACATAGAAAGACAAAAACACAGTAAATGAATTATATGGAGATATTATTTTATATGCTTTCTCATAAGAAAAAGAAAATACCTCTCACAATAATAACAAAAATTTTTATAAAATGTTCTCTCCCCCGAAAGGGAATCTTCCACACACTTCCTCTCTCTCTCTCTCTCTCTCTCTCTCTCTCTCTCTCTTTCTCTTATTTCGGAAGCAACTGTAGGTGACAGCAGCAAGAATCCCCAGTGAAAATTTCCCACATCTAAGAGAATTTTCTCCAAGGACCATCTCCGGAGCGGAAGGTCCTCTTACGTTCGCCTGCACTCGAACATGTTTAATATAAGTTTACATGATTATATTACATTCAATGCTGCTTTGTGCGATTTTAATAATCTTATACGGTTCTGTCAGTCTACAAGAGCAGTGTCGCAGATTTTTGGTATGAGTGTATTCTTGTGTCTTTTTATCAATTCCAGTCATTTGACTGCAGCCATATTGGTGCACTGCCTTTAAGGAATATTTCACTATTTATATGGACATCATTACTTAGTCTAGTAAATACTTCATCAATCACTAGTGATCGAATGGTTACTTTCACCTATCGAGTTAGGTCAAATTAGAGAATTACGTCCTTTTAAGTAAATACTATAAACTACTTACAAGAATGCCAGCGGCAAACACGAGCGCATGCGGAAGCACACACATACACACACAAAGAGAATCTTTCTCTCTCTCTCTCTCTCTCTCTCTCTCTCACAGACACACACACTCACACAAGCAGAATTACACACAGAAACAAAATCACGCACATGCAAACACGCACAGAAAGTGAATCACATAAGAAAATCAATTTTCATGCATTCCTCGTTGCGGAGCCGTGCCGGATTTTCTGTTTTGCCGATCTGACAGAGGTGATGGTACCACGACAGATGTCATACGAAACGTTATTAATAACCTTTACAACACACCTTTGTTTATTCACAAGAAACATATGAGGAAGGCGGAAGCACTCTCCCCTATTACATTTATGATAATACGAAAACGCACATTCTTAAAAGCTAAAAATCTAACACTACACAGTAACGTCCTAAACTCCGCACTTCGCCTCCACGGGACTCTTTCTTGAAGCGTAACCATAAAGGGCGTATATTTCCCTTTTCCTTATTCACGCTGGGGCGCAGTATTCTCAACTGTGAAAAGCAAGTTATCTGTTAACATTTTATTTCATAGACAGATTTCGAGCGAGAATTCTTTATAGGTTAGCATGTGGCGTTAGATTTAGTTTATCAATTTTTGCGCTCTTACATTATTGTAGTTGAGGGCTGAGTATGGCGCAGAGCGATTCTAACGAATAAACAAAGATGCATCTTAATGATTTCAAGGGGGTAGTAAATGCAAGAAAAAATGGGATAGGGGCTTATCAAAATGATTGAAGCTGCAGCAGTCACCGATATATTGATATTTTGGTAGTGAGTCACTATGTCTTCTGCGCCTACAGAGCGAACTTATTTGGCGGGTCACGGTTTCATTTAAATACTCGCTCATACTTACGTCAGATTTAAAAGGAAGTGCAAGACCATCAGTGACCGGAATAACGGGGAGTGTATATGTGCCTGTCTGTCTATCTGTCTGTCTGTCTGTCTGACTGCCTGGCTGGTTGGCTGTTTATCAATATAGCTTCCTGATCAAATTGCATTTAAATATTCTATCATTTCTCATGACGTTCCGAGTTCAAACTAAGTAGAGATCAAATTTGCCTTGCATCCTTCTAAAGTCTATTCAATGATGTACTAGTCAACTGCTGGGGTCAATAAGATCGACTGTTCCAAATTTCAGATGTGTAACCTTGTGCCTAGATTGACGATAAAAGTTACGTAGTCGATAGACGCCTAATATATGACACGTACTTACAGACACGTACTTACACTCACACACACACACACACACACACACACACACACACACACGTACACAGAATCTTCTTTCCATCACAGAGACACGCCTTCACATACACACACACTTACATAGACAAATATGTTGACAGAAGTATAGGATTTGACAAATAATTGGTAGGAGGTGGTAAGAAGCAGTAGGCTTACTACATAGCTATATACAAATGTGTGCGTGGGAGAGGGGGCTGCGTGTGAATGTGTTTGTGCATGCATATATGCATGTTCATGTAGAAATATATAATATTTGATAATAAAACTGAAGTGACTGTTTACCCATGGTGGCAAAAGTATACTTCCAAAATTAACTGTCATGTGACTAGTAACACTCTAATATCCTATACAAGAGTAGAAAACATTTTTTGCATTTATCTAAACAATGTATGGAAGCAAATACCAATGCTGCATACGAGAGCGAATCAATATGGAACTATCCACCCGGGTAATTATTTATTCATTCTTAGTTCCATCCTTGGTGCGTGACACGAAATATAACAAAAGATTTGAATGTATCTGCACATACACACAAATACACACAAACACACACACACAAACGCCCAATATAACGATACAACGAGATTTATTATGTTACTTCGTTTTTGTATCTGGAATATATGCGATAGAATAGCATATGTTTATACTATGTAGTATTCTTTCATATTAGAAAAAGGTTACACAAACTAAAAGTACGTGCATGAAATGACACGTGATTGTTTTTTATATATTTATCTTCATTTACCTTGTCACTTCCAAAGCCACCAAGGTGCATGTTGGTATTTGTCTTTCTCTGGTCAACAAAACAAGGATTAGTCGTACTCCTGAACTCACGGGATCGACTATACATTTATCTCTCTTGAAAATTAGCATATCTCATGAGAATATACGTATGTATACACTCACTCACACACACGCGCGCGCGTATGCATGTATACATACGTAGTCTGATCAATAAGTATTCGGACTGTTGCCATAGTAACGTAGCTAAAGCACGGACCGTAAAGCCGCTTGGCACAGATTGACCTTGAACGCTACTGTGCATGCGCACTAAGTTTTACCATTCTAGCTCACTTCCATTGTTTGCAGCAATACTTGGAAGGAAGGTGTGTAGAGTGTAATCTTCGCATTGAACATGACAGAAAAAGTTGAACAGAGAATCTGCATCAAATTTTGCCAAACGCTTCAGGATACCTGCTCAGAGGTCTATGCAAAGTTTTCATAAAGTTTTCATCGTTCTCAACACAATCAAGGAGATCTTGTGCAACTGAAACCCGTGTGTCTTTTTGGTCAGCTGAAAGCAGTTTTGGCTCAAACTTGGTAGACACGCGTCTCACACCCAAATCTTCAGTGATACTGGATTGAACTGAACCGTAACTAATCTGCGCATCCTCTGATAACTCACGGATGGTGATTCGACGATTTCCCCTCACAGCTGCACGCGCGTCTGCGATGTTTCTCTCAGTTCTGCAGGTTGCGGGTCTCCTAGAACGTTCGTCAATACTGACATTTTTTCAGCCATCTTGGAAACGTCCGAACCACTCGTACACGTATGTGCGGCTCATACACTCCTCTCCACACACTTTCTGCAACTTTGCGTAGGCCTCTGAGCATGCATGTATGTTTGTATGTATGATGTATGTGTGTATGTATGTATGTATGTATGTATGTTTGAATGTATGTATGTATGTATGCATGCATGTATGCATGTATGTATATATATATGTATGTATGTATG
>NC_069000.1:11881376-11882308 GCF_001194135.2 Octopus bimaculoides
TATATATATATATATATATATATATATATATATATATATATATATTTATAGAATATACATATAATGTATATATAAATATAAATATATAATATATACATAAATATAAATATTGATATATATATATATGTATATATATGTATGTATTAGTATATATACTCATAGAGGTGTATATTACTGAATGTTTAGAGCATTTGGCGACCAAAACCCCTACGTGTTACGAATAGTGAATCAATATGAAAATTACCAATTGAGGGAATTTGTCTATTACTTCTAGCAGATTGATATGTCGTATAAACTCTCACCATATGTACTCAATATTTATCACTCTGTTATTATATATTATTAGTGCTAAACGTGTGTATACCTTTATACGACCATTATATCGTATAGACACACAAACACGCTCACACTCGCACAAACGGGTGTATGTAAGCAAGATGCATATCTGCTTCATTCAGGGTAACACGAAGCATGCATACATATATTTGTAGATGTGGGTATGTATGTGCCATTGAGACAGAGACAGAAACAGAGAGAAATTGAGAGAGAGAGAGAGAGAGAGAGAGAGAGAGAGAGAGGAGAGAGAGAGGTAGGAAAGAAAAAGAGGGAGAGAGAAAGAGTGACGGAGAAAGACAAAACAGGGAGAAAGAACGTGTGTGTGTGTGTGTGTGTGTGCGTGCGTGCGTGTGCGCGTAAAATCTATGCATGGTGAATATGTAAATTACGTTAAAAAATGTTTAGACATTTCTTGCGTAGATATGTAAGTATACAAATACTCGTATAGTATTTATGTTATTTATACACACACAGAGGTATAGTCATATGTGTGTGTGTACGTGTGTGTGTGTGTCTATATAAATATATATATGTATGTATATATATATATATATATACGTATATGCATATGCGTATGTATATATATACATATATAT
>NC_069000.1:11887088-11888452 GCF_001194135.2 Octopus bimaculoides
ATGTAATCAACTTACCCAAGCCCTTCGAACTTGCTGGCCTTGTGCCAAAATTTGAAATCATCGTCGTCATCATCATCATCATCATCATCATCATCATCATCATCATCATTAGGGTTATCTTCATCATCAGAACCATCATCGTCATTTTAATCGTAATCGTCGTCGTCATCATCATCATCATCATCATCATTATCATCATCATCACCACTGTTATCATTATTATTGGTTTGGATTTGCACGGATGTCTTCGAGATATTTCTGCAAAGCTTTCTATTTTTAACAGTAATTGCTCCTTTTCGAAGTGAAGGGCCTTTCAAAGTTTACGGCACCAATTCTATTATTTGTGGTTGAAGAATGGTCTATATTGTAGACATAGTATTAAAAAAAAAAACCAATGTTGTTTCTTAGTAATGTAATATGGCAGGGGGTGGGAAGCAGGAAGAGGTGCAGCAATAAAGGAGACAACCCTAATTACGCCCCCTAATAGATAAATAAAAAGCGGAAACAATAACATTGTTCAAAAAAATAAAAAAGGATAGACAGAAAATTAGATGGATTTAATTGAACAAGCAGACATAGAAGACATTTTCATTTCCAACAGATCAGACACGGAACATTATATCTAATAACGTTAATTGTAAAGACAATAATATTTATGACACATTGTTTTACGGACTTTGTTAATAAAAGTGAAGCAAAGAAGATGGTAGAGGTACGTTACAGGTGCCAGGGCTTCCTTGCGCAATGAGGTTGTCAAGGAACAGGCAATGAAGAGAGTAAAATGCACCTGTTTTTCGCAATAGCTGCAAGAACTTCAGGACCATATGTGGCACGCTGTCTCGTCTATCAGCAAAAGTATGGAGTATCAAAGGAGGCATATATCCATCTACTCTTTGAGGCCGAACTCGAAGAAGTGCACTAAATGGAGTCGGCGCTACACGTACCTCTCTAGTGGTCACTGCGTAATATTCGGGGTAGGACTTAATGCATGCTTCATTAACGTTCAAAAATATAAGTACTCTCCTCTGTTATTAAGTGAACGTATGTAACACAAACACTCACATAAGTACACCATATATACGCATGTATTTGTATGTATAAATATATGTATACATCTATTTGTATGTATTTATTCTTTTATTCTTTTATTTGTTTCAGGTATTTGACTGCGGCCATGCTGGAGCACAGCCTTTAGTCGACCAAATCGACCCAGGACTTATACTTTGTAAGCCTAGTATTCATTCTATCGGTCACTTTTGCCGAATCGCTAGTTTACGGAGACGTAAATACACCAGCATCGGTTGTCAAGCGGTGTTGGGGGACAAGAACAGACACACAAACATATACATACACACATATATATA
>NC_069000.1:11891302-11892757 GCF_001194135.2 Octopus bimaculoides
GTGTGTGTGTGTGTGTGTGTGTACATAGATACGTATAAGTTTTTTCGTATGCCAAATGAGCCAACAGCTAAAGGGAAAGTACACGAAAGATTGGTGATGTGAAAATATCAAATTATATAAGAGGGTTGTGAGAAAGATACAAAGTCCTCGTAGTGTTACAGCATGGCCACAGCCGCATGGCTGAAACGCATAAAAGAAATAAATATATATATACATGTGTGTATGTGTATTTGTGTGTATATGTACCTAATATTTATACGTGCGTGTGTGTATGTGCGCGCGTGAGTATTTTTGTGTGCGCGCGTACACTACGAACATACGTATGTATACATGTCTATGCTTGTGTATAAATTAACTTTCAGTCTATATATATATATATACATACACCATGGTCAAGTTAGTGTCTGTATTCCAACAGCGGAGTTAAAAATAATCACAATTAAATTACTAAATCGATATAATCGATCATAATCTTCAAGCAAAATTTTTGGCCTTGTACCTAAGTCAGGTTAGACTTGATCCAATTGACCACAAAGGATTGCCTCATGATCGATGAAATAAGTAACAGGCTTTCATCGGAACCAATTTCATTGCATTTACTACTCAAGGCATCAATCATGCCAGTGTTAGTATAACGTGCAAGGCGGTGAGCTGCCAGAATCGTTAAACACACCGGGCGAAATGCTTAGCTCTGTGTTCAAATTCCGCCGAGGTCGACTTTGCTTTCCACCATTTCGGGATCGTGGAAATAAGTACCAGTTTAACGCTAGTTTCGATGCAATCGATTGACCTCTCCCCTCTCCCGAAACTGCTGGTCTTGTGCCAAGACTTCAAATCAATATTAGAAAAAACTGCCGGATGATTTTCCTTCGAAACGTCAGAAACTAATCCCTCTCTACGACCTACCAAGAATAGGAAATTTGACCTTTATACCAATGTGCATCATTTTGGAAGTTTTTTTTAAAACTGCTGCCAGTTTCCATAGATTCTATATGTTTACTTCAGAAAGAAAACAGAAAGATAGATAGATAGATAGATAGATAGATAGATAGATAGATAGATAGATAGATAGAGGGGGAAGAGAGAGAGTATATTACTCGAATGACGGGCTGAATAAGAGCGAGATGGTTAAATTGTTAAGTAGAATCTAACTTATAGAAGGGTAAGATGGATGGATTGAGAGTGTTGAAAAGAAAGAACCCGAAAAATGTTTTAAGGAGAAAAGAAGAGAGGTGGTTGAGGGGGAGGAGGAGGAGGAGGAGGAGGAAGAGGGGAGTAAGTAGGAGAGAAAGGAGTCGTAAAGAGCGTGAGATGGGATCATAAATGTAAAGAGATAGACCGAGAAAGGAGTGTCGAGAGGGTAGTGGGGGTGGTTCTGGTGGTGCTGGTGATGGTGGTGGTAGTGGTGATGGTGGTGGTGGTGGTGGTTGTGATGGTAGTTATGGTGGCGATGGT
>NC_069000.1:11893440-11895775 GCF_001194135.2 Octopus bimaculoides
ATATATATATATATATATATATATACAGATATGCATTAGTATGCATGTACGCCGGCTTTCACATACACACATACAGGTATAAATGCAAATATGCTTAGATGTGTATATAGACACACACAGACATAGAGGAATGAATACATATAAAATTAGACATATATAAATGCATGTATAGATACATATATACATTGACATGAATAAATATACATAAGCATGTTCAAACATAGACACACGCATATATAGACATAGAAATGGATATAATCGCATACACAGACACCAGAAAGTACAGAGCTGGCAGAGAATCTTCTGGGCCAGTGCTCTGCAACGGGGGTTCATATGAACCTTGGTGGGTTTATATAAGATTTTGTTGCAAACATTTGTCTGCAATAAATTGGTTATAACCCTACAGTGCGCAAAATATTTTAAGTTTTTAAATACAATTCTTTATAATACGAGGCGGGTGCTGAAAAGCTCCTGGTTTTAAGGTTTTCGCGAGTAGCTTGGCTGGAGGCCCAAACTGTCGGGTTCTTTAACAGGGCTTAGAAAAACTAAAGGACTGCTGTAATAAGTGTGTGAATCTGCGAGGGGAATATGTTGAATAAAATCATAATTAATTGATACTCCTGTATTTTCTTTTATTCAAAACCAAGAATGTTTCAGCAAACCCTCGTATATAATTTTAAAATACAATAAGATTCTTTGAACATCGGTTGACTATAAGGGTCCAGTGGAATAAAACAAGAATCGAAGGGGTCGACAGAGAAAAAGAATGGTTGAGAACCATTGCGACTGGGCGAGCGCATTGTCTCTAGGAAGGAGGAGTTTACCTGACCAACAGTCTTGAAAAAAGGGAATGAGGAATTAGATAATATAATACCCCGGCATCTTAAACTGAACTGGTTATCATCGCAAAGTTACCTTGGCTTTAGGGCATATTAACTATGACCCAAAAGGTTGCAATGCAGAGGGGGGTGCAATGCAGAGGGGAGGGTTGCAATGCAGAGGGGAGGGTTGCAATGCAGAGGGGTGGGTTGCAATGCAGAGGGGAGGGTTGCAATGCAGACAGTAAGACAGAATATGAAAGCAGAAAGTTATTCAGGAGTCATGATCTGGAGTCGGACCTACCTATTAAAACCTTAAGAAGTGCCCTATGATAGACGCAATCCAATGACTGAAACTTGTAAAGAATAGAAGATAAAACAATTTACAAATTCACAAATAACTGAAGTGACTGTTTCGGGTTTTTGAAATTTCTTTAGTCAGGAGGTTACAAATTTGCATACAAATGAAACGCCGTACGCGTTCGAAGGGTTCCGTACCTCTGACGTAGCTGTCTTTCTTTGGCTTGTATTATCTGCTGCCTTTCGAAGTACATTTTTACGGCTTCCTTCTTAGTTTTGTTAGTTTTCTTTCTTGCTGTTATCTACCAACATGTATTACAAATAGTGAAATAAGTGTTTCAAATATTAGTACAAGATCAGCCATTTTAGTTGTAGGGGAATAGCCGACTTTGTTGATCTCGGTACCTGACGGTTATTTTAATTTATGGAAGGACGGATGGGTGGATGGAAGAAAGACAAAGCTGATCCGAATAGAACTTGAACTCAGGACACAAATCTGAAGGAATGCAGTGAGGTATAATTATCCGAGACTCTAACGACTCTAACAACTCGTCACTTTAAATAAGATAATTGCAGAAGGTGGAGTACTTAAAGAAATATCCGATCTGCGTAGGAATTTCTGTTTGATCGAGTGACTTGCAAGAAATAGCAGTCAAATCTCTCTCATATTCCAGTCTTTGTCAACATTTATATAATAGGATTTTCCAAATATTGAATGGCTATGAGAGTCTATCCGAGTAAAAATGGAATCAAAAAGAGTCCACAGGTAAAAAATGATTGAGAATCATTGATTCATATCAGCAGGTAAAGAGGCAGTAGTTTGGTAAAGCGGTGCTTTACCAAAACACTTTCCATTTATGGAGAAATTTGTAACAAACCTTAAGCTGTTCAGAGATGGGATTTCATACCAGTTTATGTTTGTGTATGCATTTTTGTTTATATCGTTCCTTCTATTGATCTTATATGTAATATTAATGAAGTGAGATTTTTAGTGCAGCTTATAGATAACATTTACTGTAAAGTGCATTCAAGGATTTGTCGTATATGTGTGAGCAAGACAAGTACAACTTTACAAACGACATTTAAACTATAAGGTCGGACTGAAACAGTTACATGACATTCCGTCTATTTTTGTATGTATGTGTGTTATAAAAGTTTGACATGTATTCCTATTTTTCTTTAAAGCCATTCACTGCTTTCATAAAAAACGATGTTTA
>NC_069000.1:11895894-11900634 GCF_001194135.2 Octopus bimaculoides
ATATATATATATATATATATATATACACAAGCATATACGTGCATACATACATACGTATATGTATATGTATATATATTATTTATTATTTATTATACATATATATTTATGAATCAATGTAAGTATGTATGTATGCTTGTACATATATATGTAAATAAATAAATACTGTGATTAGAAAAGAATGATATATGTGTGTGTTAGAGAAATGAGAGATGCTCACATAGATACGTACATTCACACATACACAGAGACATATATATATATGTACATACATATATATATACACACACATAGGCATACACACACACATATATGTATACATACATACATACATGCGCATGCATACACAATATGTATCCTTTCTATAAACATTCCATTATATGAGATTTTATATACTTTCTAAAAACACATATCATGATTTATATAAATATCCTCAAAACATTATATAAATACATTAAATCTGTTGCATACATATTGACATATCTACTCGTATTCCTTTACACTACTAAACACACAAGTGTGTTCAATTATTGTTCTTAAACCGCCATTGATGCTGTTAATGTTGCTGCCGCTGGTGCGGCTGCTACAGCCGCTAGAGCTATTGAGGATGACGACTACGATGATGATAATGATGATGATGATGATGGTGGTTGTAGTGTTGATGTTGATGATGATGATTGTTATTGTTATTTGTTTATGCTCAATTTATTATTGTAGTTGGTTTTGCTGCGGCTGCAATAGTTGTTGCTGCTGTTAACGTGTGCGGCCTATATCCATTTTTTCTGTTTTTATGACGTAATATATTTTTATTATGTGTTATTTTTGATGATACATAGTAGTAGTAGTAGTAGTAGTAGTAGTAGTAGTAGTAGTAGTAGTAATAATAATAATAATAATAATAATAATAATAATAATAATAATAATAATAATAACAATAATGATAATAATAATAATGATAATAACAACAACAACAATCATAATAATAATAAAACAACATCAATAATAATAATAATAATAATAATAATAATAATAATGATGATGATGATGATAATAATAATAATAATAATATGACAACAACGTCAATAATAATAATAATAAATAATTAAATAAATAAATAGTAAGAATAAAACGAAGGATAAAAATAAAAATAACTGCTGATACAATAATAATAATAATAAATGATACCTACAACATTAACCATGATAATGATTTGATTTTATTGGCCACAAGGGTCCCATAGGTTGTGGAAGAGTAAAAAGACGACATACAAAGAAATTGAAGCTACAAACATGAAACAGCTGGGGATTTCCGCAAAGGGAAATCGTAAGATTAACACTGACAATAAAGACATATTAATACATAGTCATTTCTGATATAGGTACAAGGCCATCAATTTTGAAGGTAGGGATTTAGTTGAGTAATTCAATCCTTGGTATTTGTTTTTTTATTGATATTGAAAGTTTGGAAAGGAGAAGTTAAAACCTCGTTCGGATTTCAAATCTGATTGTAAAGATTCGAAAAAAAAAAAATGATGTATTTTTTTTTTCTTTTTCAATTTGCCAAACACCGACTAAATAAATAGATAATTATTTGTGATATGGATTTTATTATTATTTTATTATTTGTGATATGGATTTACAAACGAGCAACAAAGTGTTCCATGTTGTGGTGATTATTTACACGCGTGTGCACAAACACCCACAAATTAACATACCTACATGCAAAAACACACCCAGAAACATGTACAGACGTACATTTAAATTGGACAAAAGGAAGGGGAAAAATGTACTTAATGCTAAATGTAGAAAGTTATAATTTCTTCGAAGTTGCTGGTAACGAAAAATAGATTACGAAAATTAGAAAATACAGTATTGCATACAGAAAGTCTAGACACAAAATACTTTTGAGTGCAATAGCAAGTAATAGTGGGATACAGGAAATAAGAAAGGAATATTATTGGCTGATAAAATAATCGGTGTAATTTATTCTGAAAATTTGGAAATGAAAATGCCTTTTCTAGACAAGGGTGAAACAGTCCATGAAATATTGTATGGCATGATCCAGCATTTAGTTCAAACGTTCAAACATGCAGTTCAAACATGCAGAAGCAGTAACATTTTAAATTGAATTTCTTTTCATTTGTCTCAAATCGTAAGTATAAGATTTTTCATAGTAATGCAATTATGACCTGTCATTCTTGTTTTTAATACTCAGTGATTTCCAATCCAAATTTTAGAATAAAACCATTTATTCATCGGCAAGAGTAAAGATATACTTTATTCTCCTATTTCAACAGTTTCATTTTTTTTTTCAATGTTCATGTAGATGTGTCACATACGAGGCTGTACAAGTGGCTGAGCATTCCACAGACACGTGTACCATTAACGTAGTTCTCGGGGAGATTCAGCGTGATACAGTGTGACAAGGCTGGCCCTTCGAAATAAAGGTACAACAGAAACAGGAAGAGAGTGTGAGAGAAAGTTGTGGTGAAAGAGTACAGCAGGGTTCGCCACCATCCCCTGCCTGCGCCTCGTGGAGCTTTAGATATTTTCGCTCAATAAATACTCACAACGCCCGATCTCTGGAATCGAAACCGCGATTGCGTGTCTGCTGCCCTAACCATATATATATATATATATATATATATATATATATATATATCCATATATATAAATAAATATATATATACATATATATACATATCCATATATATAAATAAATATATATATATATTCATGCATACATACATATATGTATATATGTATATATGAAATGCGATATAATGTAATATAAATGCAAATGTACTAGAGTGTGCATATGTATGTGTGCATGTGCGTATGTATATATGTGTATGATTATTATGATTGACCGTTGACTGAACACTATTCAATTTTTTTTCTCCGTGTTTTTCTCCTTGTCTCCGAATTCTTTCTGTTGAAGAGCGTAGCTCGAAACGTCAAAGACTTTCCGTATTCCCGAGCGTCATACTAATATATACTTTTGTTATTTACACCACCTGTCCTCGTCTGTTGTTATTATTTGTATATTCTCCCATATATATGTGTATGTGTGTGTAAGTGAGTGTATGTGCGTGTGTGATTGTGTTTGTGTGCGTGTGTGTATGTGCGTGTGTGTGTATGAAGACAGAGACAGATAGGTCAATGTTCTTTGTGAATTTGCTTGTGTGAGAGTATTTTGTTAGCTTCTGAATTATTAAATGCTTCACATGACACGTGGTGGCGCAATGCAGCGTGTGATATAATAACTGACTATGAATGCGCTCTCAACTGACCCTCTCAACACATATAGACACGCAGACACAGACATATCCAAACTCTCACTTTCACTCTCATAAAACGTTGACCTTCCAGCGTATCTCACCTAGCTTCCTTTCCCCATTTACGCACAGCCTCACAAAAACAGCGAGTTATATAGACAGACAGCCAGACAGATAGATAGACAGAGAAATAGATAGATATCTTGAGAAACTTCGCAGGAGTAGCTGTGTGGTAAGTAGCATGCTTACGAACCATATATATATAAGATTGGTCTAAGCCATGTCTAACTTAATAGCACCACCTAATAGGATTAGCTAAACCTTTTAAAGTCAAGTTTTGTGGTATCATGGTCCATTCAAATAGGGAGTTCTTGCTGGGGGAGTTGTATCCAGGTATGGGCGGCTTATCTGGTATTCCTTGAAGAAATTTTGTTCAGATCCCGTTTTAAGGCAATGGGAACCTTTTCCTCTTTGATATATTTCGTGACAATGTTAAATAGGGAAGGGCCTGTAGCGGAAAAGAAATTGTGTACAACTCTACTTCCTCTCACCCCCCACCTCTCTCTCTCTCTCTCTCTCTCTCTCTCTCTGCCGCGCTTTCTACTACCTTCCCTTTTATCTGCTACTCACAGGTAGGTGACCACTGATTGTTTTTTTACCTTCTGCCTTTCGCCACTTCTCAATTCTGTTCTTTTCTTTTGTTTTCTTTCTTTTCTCTTCCCAGTTCTGTTCTTTATATCCATTTGATGATTTATCCCAGGCTTTAATCCACCATTCTCGTTCTACCATTGGACCAAAGCAATGCTTCGAATTATTCACTCCATTTTAAAAACATTGGTCTTGCAAGCGAGATTTCTATGTTGTTGACGTCATAAATATTTATAGAATTCTAGAAAATGTGAAATAATTGTTTTCGAACGGTGTGTTACATGCGATATATATGCCTTTTATGTGTTTTTATCCACACACACACACGAAAACTCACACACGCGTACACGTATATACGTACGTGTATGTGCGTGGAATTAAATTGGCGGTTGTGTCGTCTGCTTTGGATCTGTCTATCTATATGACCAAATTTTGACAAGTAAAAGTTAAATATTTGGAAGAATCTACTGACTAAAAGGTTAAATAGTGGCCTGATTAACAACTTTTTCTCTCTACTGTATTTATTTGTAATATTTGACAGCAAATAAAATTTGTGCGATCTTTATTTTCTCTCTTGCGCGCTCTCTGTCTTATAGAGTGTCATACTTCACGAACGGGTAACCCACCACCACCACCACCACCACCACCATATACAAATAAATAGATGCGTGGTGTATATATATGTCTATAAATATACACATTTATTTATGAAAGGGTTAACACCCAGGTGTCACGTATACTCAATTTCTGCTGAGTGTAATTCGAACGTCTTGAAATAAAGTGCCTTGCTCATGAACAAACTGAGGCGGCCCGGATCG
>NC_069000.1:11901166-11902287 GCF_001194135.2 Octopus bimaculoides
TTAGTCGAAGAAATTGAATCCAGGACATATCTTTATCGTTTTTTTTTTAAATATTTTGTGCCGAACTGGTAGGTTACGGAACATAAATCAACCAACACTGGATGTGAAGCAGTAATGGGGTTCAAGCAGAAGCACAAAGAAGCACACACACACACACACACACACACACACACACAACAATCTTCTTTCAGTTTCCGTCTGCGAAATTCACTGACAAGGCTTTGCTCATCCCGCGGATATAGAATACCAACGTAGTGGGACTGAACCCGGAACCATGTGGTTGAGAAGCAAACCTCTTACCACACTGCCATGATCTTTTTTTTCTTTTGTTTTAGTTTTGTTTTTTTGAAGTCAGTACGGTATGATCGTATTTTGGGGGATATGTTTATCTGCTCCGTCTAGTAGCAGGTCCTGCGATTCCCTAGAGAATTAATCCCTGGTTGTGTAATATATATTTGTACTATATTCTGATTACTTACCATTCCAACCTGCAGACAGAGTGTACGAGGACTGTGCAAAGAAAAAAGAAAGAAACGAAACGAAAAGAAAAAAAGAACGATGAAAACGAACGAAATATTCGTCTGTCGGGGTTGATGATGATGATGATGATGATGAAGTGATGAAGAGAACCAAGTTTACCAAAACAATGACCTCTCCTAACATACTAACAGCGATAATGTTCTGAATCTAATATCTTTTAGGGAGTTTATAAGACATGGAATGAATTCCTTGGGGGAAATATACGGAAAGAGAGCAAACGCGAGCGAGCGAAAGACAGAAGGGCAACGAGAAAGAAAGAAAGAGGAAAAAAAAAACGCAGAGGGAGATCTGAGAGAGAAAGAAGCGAACGGGTGAAAGAGTATTTGATAAAGAAGCGTGAGATGTAAGGGGGGGGGAAGGGTTTTTTTATTTTGATAGGAGCTTGAGATTTACACACGACGAATAAATATTCTCTTCTATATATCTTCGTAATTAACGGTTTTGACAGAAATCTCTGTAACAGATCCCTGTTCGTGAAAAGAAAGTCTCTAAGTACAAAATTTACTTACTGTTCTCCCTTAAAATTTAAAACTGACGTACACACATCGAGCGGGAGTTGCTTGATAGTGTGTGATAGTGTG
>NC_069000.1:11903237-11903769 GCF_001194135.2 Octopus bimaculoides
AGGTTTTCGGTAGTCTATGCAAGCAAAGTAGTAAATTAGAGATCCACGGTAGTATTTAAAGGGCACATGAGAAAAAAAACTTGCTTTAGGTGTATCTATTGCGAGAAACAACTAGCTTTATCAAATGTAGGCGTGGCTGTGTGGTAAGAAGCTTGCTCCCCAACCACATGGTCTTAGGTTCAATCCCACTACGTATCTGCTTCATAGTCAGGTGGTCAGCGACTACAATAACTTCCTTAATTGTTTAGCTCGCTACTCTTGTGATGAATATGTCTGGACAACCCAGCAAGATTAAAAGCAAGATCTGTCGAAGGACGAATGAGCTGCTTGTAGGCCAATGGCCATCCGGATGGTGAAGGCAAAGGCAAGCTACCCAAACATTTCCACCAAGAAAAACATACAGACAGACATACAGAAAGACAAACAGGTACACAGACAAACAGACAGATAGTTATATATATATATATATATATATATATAGATAGATAGATAGATGGATAGACAGATATAGTATCAGCTCAGGCACACACAC
>NC_069000.1:11906817-11907805 GCF_001194135.2 Octopus bimaculoides
ATATATATATATATATATATATATATATAGATAGATAGATAGATAGATAGATAGATAGATAGATAGATAGATAGATAGATAGATAGATACGTGTGTGTGTATGTGTAAACCTTTGCGTCTAGTCGGGAAGAAACTAAGATTTTAAGTGAATGGTACCGAGTTAGTATTAAAAGTTGACTCTGAAATTTAAAACCTTAGAACATATTCAGTTTGAGCCATGATTTTGAAACCAGGTCTTTGAATCTAGCTGACTTCAAACAAGCTAATACAATCGCCATTCTTTTGTATATTTGCCGGTGCAAGTATAGACAAGAAAATATAACTATGAGAAGAAGTATAACACAGAGAATAGAGGTTCTTTGTTGTCATTTAGTTGTAGGTCAGCTTTAATCAATGATTAGACCTATGATTAAAATTTTCTAGCCAAGACCGTCTCAACTGATATCCAGAACTGTGTGATTGAAAGTTTTCCTTTGGTAAGGCTTGGTTTTAATTTGGCTTTCATTTATCCTTTACTTGTTTCAGTCATTGGACTGTGGGCACGCTGGGGCACCACTTTGAAGGGATTTAGTCGGACAAATCGACCCAAGTATTAAATTTTTACACCTGCGACATATTTCATCACTTCTTTTTTACCGAACAGCTACCGTGGCACTTTGGGCAATTGACTTCTACTATAGCCTCGGGTGCATGGATTTGGTAGGCGGAAACTGAAAGAAGCCCGTCGCATATATGTATATGTTTGTGTGTCTGCGTTTGTCCCCCCAACATCGCTTGACAACCGAGGCTGGTGTGTTTACGTCCCAGAAACTTAGCGGTTCGGCAAAAGACATCGATAGAATAAGTACTAGTCTTACAAAGAATAAGTCCAGAGGTCGATTTGCTCGACTAAAGGCGGTGCTACAGCATGGCCACAGTCAAATGACTGAAACAAGTAAGAGTAAAAGAGAGAGTAAATGAGTATATATATATATATATATATATATAT
>NC_069000.1:11908136-11914741 GCF_001194135.2 Octopus bimaculoides
ATATATAGCACACACACAGAGCCCTATCAGACCTGTGTTAGATGTCTACGTGTTTGTTTGTTACGAGCGATGTCTATGCGTATATAAGCATATCAAAACATACAAAAATATGTAGAATCCTTCTACAATTTCAGTCGATATTAGCAAATATTATTGAAAAAAAAAACACCCACAAAAAATATCGTATATGTGTAAAACAAAAACAAATCATAACTATGAAACACTGATCGATTATAAACCCCGTCTCCCTTGTCCATGGTTCTCACACCAAGGAAGCCACGCAAATAACCCAACCATGCAACAATGAAATCACATTAAATTGTTAAACTGCATCAATGAACCCAAAAAACATTGTGAAGAGTTTCTACATATTTTGCACTGTTCTGCTAATGGACGGAACACAAGTTAGCTAATTGACTGCGTTTATGCCTCACACTGTCGAACTTGAATTTACAGAGTTTACTGACAGACGTTCTGGGCGATTAGGATTGCTTGCTGCTGTAATCAGCTGCGCAATTGAGTGAGTGTGTGTGTGTGTGTGTGTGTGTGTGTGTGTGTGTGTGTGTGTGTGTGTGTGGACGTGTGTGTCTCTCTATCTATATATCTAGCTATTTATCTTATTGGCTTCCAATCTTCTCGTTTTATAGATAGATAGATAGATAGATAGATACATACATACATACATACATACATACAGATAAACACACTGGCACACATGCATTTAGATACAAACACACACACAGACAAACACACACACACACGCACACACACACACACAATCAGATGTTTGTATATATACGTATCCGCACACTCAAACGTATATACATATCTGTATACACGTTAATGTATGTGTACGAACGTATATTTACCTATTTATCTTTATGAGTGTATCTGTGTATGTGTGTGTGTGTGTGTGTGTGTGTGTACAGAAATGCTTACATATATAGACATGCACATATATACATACATACATACATAAATACAAGTGTGTGTGAGCGTACTATATATATATATATATATATATATATATATATATATATACAGTAAAGTAAGTGTTCCTCTCTAGTTCTTTCTTTCTCTTTTGTCCCCTCTTACTATCTTTATCAACCTACCTGCCTATATGTCTATCTATCTATCTATCTATCTATCTATCTATCTATCTATCTATCTATATCTTTATTTTCTGCTGTTATTTTTACATCAGCAACTCTGTTAATTCCGATAGCCGTGTTTGTGTTTTGCTTCAAGTCCCCTAAAGACAATATCCGGTCTTTCTGTACAGAAGTACTGTGTAAACTCTTTGATGAGGAAGCTCCGCTAACGTTTTTCTTTATGCTATGAATGCATATGTGCATGTAACTAATTATCTGACACGCATGCACAAAACAGAGTCTTCAACCCATATATATCTGTGTATGTGTGTGTTTTGGTACGTCCGTGTGACCGATGTGTGTGTGTCGTTGTTGGGTATGTGTGTGTTTGAGTTCATTCAAGCCTAGTTCATTACAATGGCTTCATAGAAGCGAATAAGGTTTTGACTTCCTTTGAAAAGACCAAAAAAAAAAAATGTAACTCACGCGTATTTAACGCACACACAACCTCTCCCTACCACCTCTTCCCCTCTCTCTCTCTCACACACACAGGTAATATATGCGCGCGGTTATGTGTCTGTGAGTGCATGTATGTATATATATATGTATATAGATACATAGGTGTGTACATGTATGTATATGTATATAAATATGACTATCTATCATATAGAATATTCTTTTATTCTTGTTTTGTAATCTTTTACTTGTTTCGGTCATTTGAGCGCGACCATGCTGGAGCACCACCTTTAGTCGAACAAATCGACCACCCCAGGGCTTATTCTTTGTAAACTTACTACTTATTCTATCGGTGTCTTTTGCGGTACCGCTAAGTTACGGGGACGTAAACACACCAGCATCGGCTGTCAAGCGATGGTGGAGGGGGGGGGGACAAACACAGACACATAAGGATACACACACACATATATATATACAACGGGCTTCTTTCAGTTTCCGTCAACGAAATCCACTCACAAGGCTTTGGTCGGCTCGAGGCCATAGTAGAAGACAATTGCCCAAGGCGCCACGCAGTGGGACTGAACCTGGAACTATGCGGCTGGTAAGCAAGCTACTTACTACACAGATAGATAGATAGATAGATAGATAGATAGATAGATAGATAGATAGATAGATAGATAGATAGATAGATATGCAAAATATTATCAGAAAATTAGACAAAAGTAACTTTTTGATATCACCTCGTATGGCTGTCCGAAATGACTGTATCAAAACAAGTGTTCCCTTTCTCTCTTTCACTCCCTCACTTTCTCTATTGTACCTATCTCCCCCCCCCTCTCTCTCTCTCTCTCTCTCTCTCTGAAACAAGTGAAGAGATTTAAAAAAAAACAAAATAATCAAACAAATACAGAAACTAAATCCATTGAAGCCATCGTTATTTGATGTTACCATCGACTTTTTTGTCAGACATTTTTTTTTTCTTGTAATCAAAAAATTACTGTTAATATTTTTTATTTAATTGGAAATGAGTTATCAGATAAATCACTTATTGAATATTAGTATCCCATTTATCAAATTTTAGTTTGAAATTTTGGCAGAAAGCCAGCAATTTCAGGAGAAGAGTTAAGACAATTACATCAACCTCAGTGCTCAACTGGTACTCACTTTATCGACCTCGAAATGGTCGAAAGGTAAAATCGACCTCGGTGGAATTTGATCTCAGAACGTAAAGTTATTAAAATATTGGTTTCAAATTTTGGCACAAGGCCAGAAATTTCAGAGGAGGGGATTAATCAATTACATCAACCTAAAATTTCAACTGGTGCTTATTTTATCGACCTCGAAAGGATAAAAGGCAAAATCGACCTCGGCGGAATTCGAACTCAGAGCGTAAGGACGGATAAGATGTCGCCTCAGCATTTTTCCCAGCGTGCTAACGATTATGCTGGCTTACCACCTTAAAGTTATTAAACATTATATTGTAAACGCTGTTGTTATCCTGTATTTCCCTTTTTACATCAGTAGAGCAGTAGTTCCTAAGGAATGACTGAAATGTGTAAAAGAATAAAAGTATAAAAGATCAAATTATCGAGAGAACATAAATGAATTAACTCACCAAGGAAAGGAAAAGAAGTGGGGGTCGGGTTAAACATCAAAAGATGAGACAAGGGAGTAACAAGTTGGACTCCCCAAACCAAATGGCGTGTTCAACCTCGATTGCAAAGGCGTTACTGTTGGGAATGGCCAGCGACACTCGCTGCAAAATCCACCCAAATTCGCGGGGCTCATTTCTCAGACGAGTCGCAGTTATCCCGATTGTGCAGAGGAAATCAGTAGCGTGGGATCCGAGAACATCTGATGTCTCGACGGTGACCAGCACAAACTGATAGCAGCCAGTCAGACTCCTGAATTTGTTTATGCTCCTGTATTTTGCGTTATGGGCGGCTACACCAAGGTTTGCAGCCAATGCAGTCAGGTTGGAGCCGGAAAACATGTCAAAAGCACGTTGCGACCCAAATTAGGGATTTGATTCCTACATGTGGGAAGAGAGTGTTACATATGGCAAGAGGGTTATACTGTCAGATAAATTCGTTCGCGTTTTTGTTTTTACTTGTATCTCTTAACTTTTACGTGTTTCAGTCGTTAGACTGCGTGCGGCCATGCTGGGGTACTGTCCTGAAGAATTTTTAGTTAAATGAACTGACTCCAGTACTTATTTCATTTTTTCAATCCTGGTACCTATTCTTTCGGTCTCTCTTACCGAACCGCAAAGTTACGGGTGTATAACCACACCAACACCGGTTATCAAGCGATGGTGGGAGGGGGACAAACACAGACGCAAATGTACACACACACACACACACACAAGTAGGATCGCCCAAGACATATAAATGTCCCTGCTCCCCATCACACAATTAACATTTACTATAATTTCCCTTTCATATTTATATTATTATTTTATTATCGTTAAACTTGTGAACGAAAAATATACATACATACTCGAGTATATGTGTGTGTGTGTGTGTGTGTGTGTGTGTGTGTGTGTGTGTGTGTGTGTGTGTGTGTGTGTTTAAATATGAATGGGTGTGGATATTGAGACGTGCGTGCACGCATCAGATTGTTACACGTACGATAAAGATGATAAAACAAAGAAGGCGTTAGAGTGTATAACCTTGGTTTACACATTTCAATCGACACATACAAGTACATCATTTCATATATGTATACGTGTATGCGCGTATGCACGTGTGTGAGCGAATGCGTGCGAGTTTTTGGGCGCGCATATGTACAGGCTTATGAGCCAATTCGCCTGAATGACTTCCCATACAGATTACATCAAGAAAGCGGAAATAACCACAGATTCGGAGGGTGAATATATAAACTGATAAATATACATAGATATGCATATATAGCATATATGCACGCGCACTTAAAGCATATATTCTTATGCATACGCACTTACTGAGACATTTAAATATGTGTGTGTGTGTGTGTGTGTGCACGTGTGTATATGTGTGTACACTTTTATATCCACATACACGTGTGTGTGTGGGAGATGGTGGTATCCACACACACACACACACACATATATATATATATATATATATATATGCGTATTCCCATACATAAGTTTAAGATAACAGCAACGTCCTGTATATGACAGACGAATGGTTCGATTTCCGTCGCTGATTCTGTCCACGTTTTCCTCTTTAAGCACATTTTTTACCCGAAAAATCTTTTATATTTTACTTGCACCAGACATACGACTGCCTTGAATATTTTAGTTGATCAAATTGACATCAAAACTTATTCTTAAGTCTGGCACTTACTCTATCGATTCCTGTTTTCAAACCGTTAAGTTACGGGGACATAAACAAACCAACACCGATTGTTAAGTGGTGGTGGTGGTGGTGGAGAAAAAGATAAACACAACATAAGGACACACACATGTATATTTATATATACAAGCATATACGCTTATATCGAACAGTGAAAATGAATGCTCAACACCACATTGGTAGATAAATTTTCTTTATTTGTGGGTTAACAAGGCAACCAATCGTTTCATGCGAAGAGATCTTCACAATTGTTCATGCTTACCACATGGAAGTGCTGGTACTCGTCTCCGCATAATATGATAATGCATGAACAATTGTGAAAAGTTCTTCACATGAAAACATTGCTTAATGTTTTATTTGTTTCCTTTTAATGCAACAGGTTCGAATTCGAAGGATATTTTTCTCCTATTTCTATCACGCTTTTGTAGCTGTTGACTGCTTTATTTTTTAACTATATATATGAGGGATATTAGGCGGCTATTTCTAATAGATTGGCGACCACGTAAAAGTAGAGCCTAACACATTGGTTTCAACGTTTTCTATCTTACATATAATTCATATTATCAAATGTGCCCTCTTTTTTCTAATACGATATAATTTGAGAGGGATTTGTGTGTTATTTCTAGCAGATAGATCGACCGCGTAGAGGCTCACTCATTGGCTCGTAGTTCCTTAGTGTTTACATTCGATGCAAGTGTTGACTGAAGCACACCGACAATAACTTTTGTGTTGAAAGTTGTTGGAATGTTTATAGATCAGAGATAACTTTTCACATTTATCTCTGTGTAATCTTCTAGGCTGTTGTTATTTTACATTGTGTTCTCAGTGATTATTATGTCTTGCAAGGAACAAGAAGATAATAAATAATACATTTTGCCAAAGTGGCATATATTTTTAAAAAAGGAAAAAGTAAAAAAAAAAAAAAGAAAAAAAATGGCTGTCGTTTAGCAGAATCGTTAGAGCTTTGAACAAAATGCGTTGCTGAATAATAGTTGCATTCTAATTTCGAATCCTGGAGAGATTAACTTTGCCTTTTGTTCTAGTGAAGTCAATAAAATAATTGTCGAGGACTGGAGACATTTTAATCAAATATAACCTTCACGAAATAATCTGAGGTATTAATAATTCAATTCTTTCCACCTCAACTTACATCATATGTGCAAAGTGGCTACGATAAGAAGCAGCGAAAACCCTAAATGCATTGATTTCAGATTTTGGCACAAGGTTATTAACTACGGGGGAGGGGGTAAGCCGATAACATCGACCTTTTCTCATCATAGAAGACATAGCTGATGACTTCGTAGACAACATTTCTGACTGTTCCTTCTGACACATGGAGGTTTTTTTGCGATTGACCTCATAAACATCCTGCTCAGTTGAACTTGCCTGGATAAATTCAGGTGTTTTGATGAGTTCAGATCGTTTAGAATGCTTTTTATGCTTTGATACTGGTATTACGTTTCCATCTTCAACCTCTAGATCCTTACAAACTTTGTAGATGAAAGATCTGACAAATTTTTAAAATCGAGATATTTCTAAATCCCTATGCTCAACCTTTGTTACTACAAAAACAACATCCCTCTCCCTTTCTGAGGGTCCTAAGCTGAGGGGTCACCATTATTATTTTCTGAATCAAAGATTATAGAGAGTGAGCAAAAAAAAATGCAGCAATGGCCCCAAAAAGTACGCACCCTCTATATTTTTATATATATATATATAT
>NC_069000.1:11916495-11917042 GCF_001194135.2 Octopus bimaculoides
TATATATATATTACTAGTTTTCACTTACATCAATATATACAGTAGTGTAAATAATGAATCACTCTTGATCATATCATACGCACATCATTGTTTATATAAGCATCATATCTATAAATCTATCCGTTGTATACACATATACATACATATACGTGTGTGTGTGTGTGTGCGTATGTATGTATATATGCACGAATATAGGCATTTGTTTGTATATAGAGTGAAACAAGGATATGCAAAGAACATGTCTTTGTATGTATATATATATATATATGTATGTATGTGAATGTAAATGCATATATGTATGTATATAGATATGTATTTATAGATACATACACATACATACATACATATATATATATATCTATATTGACGTATATAGATACATACATATACATACATAAAAATATATAGATATATATATTTAGGTACATATAATGTTATATATATATATGTGTGTGTGTGTGTGTGTGTGTGTGTGTATGTACATATTAATATATATTTATGTATATATGCGTGTGGTGCTCTACATATTTATATATATATATATATA
>NC_069000.1:11917789-11919096 GCF_001194135.2 Octopus bimaculoides
TATATATATATATATATATAATTCATTTATAATTATAAATGCTAATGTAAAAGTATATGTATGCATAGGTGTGACTCTGTGTGTGTGTGTGTGTGTGTGCCTATCTGTGTACATACATACACACATACATACGGCTATAGACGCATAAATTACTTTGATGGAAAATCTGTCTTGCTTGTACAAGTGGTGCTTTCTCCACCTGCATGGTGATTGCTGACATCATGTGGAGCCTATCAACTCTAGTTTATATTTGCAATCAAAAATATTATTCCTGAATGAGATGGCAGTATTTATTTAATCGTATTTACTTGAAATTCATCCAAATAGCTAACCTTCGTCGTTTAATTCTCATAACATATTTATCTAGATAGATTTCGTTTTGCGCCTTTTTTTATTATTATTATTATTATCCTTTTTGTTTCATCATAATTTTCTGCAGATATTTGAGACATGCAGCTGGCCTAGACAATAACGAGTCAGTCTATTGAGAAACTTATCTCCGGTTCGTGTGCTGTCAATTACTGTCGCTAAGCCTGATCAGCTATACATACCTAAGGACAAATGCTTTCCAGCACTGACTATATCAATTTTTTTTTTTTTTGGCAGACATGATGTATCGAGGACTATCTTATTTGATATAATCTTTGTTTGTTTTTTTAATATATTGGACGTGATTTAAGAAGCAATTTGTCTGCGATATGTAGCAGGTTAGCGCCAATATGAGAACCATTTTAGTTCTGACATTTTTCTAGTATTTCGTTCGATGTCCAACTGTAATTAACCAACTTAATTTAGTACCAAACTGGATTAAGTAAGAACTGCTAATCGGTATTTTAAATGATTTTTTTGTTCATAAAAGAAATAATTAATTCGAAATATTGATAAGAAAGAACTGACGCGGAAACGAATTTTAAGAATTTAGCTTTTTATCGGAGAACAATGGCGCGAAGTTTATCATATTCTTTTCTGAGTCTCCTGTGATATGTGACATTTGGTGAATAAGGGAGTTTGATGTCGCTGCCCTCATTTGCGCCTCCTGCCATCAGGTAGGTTCTTCTGGGTCTCTCGACAAGAAGAGATCCAATTTTGATTTGAAAACACTTACATGCACTTTGTGTTGGTCCCTCAGGCTCTTTGGGAGAATATTAAAAAAGCTGTGGGCCCTTGAAACTCAGGCTGCTTCAGTAACTGGTCCTGAAGCGCGACGGCAGTTTTGGGAACTTTATCACTGTGCAGTGGTGACCCGTTCTGGCATTTTTGTAGCTTTCAATGCCAAAATTTGGTACTATATATATATATATATATAT
>NC_069000.1:11919327-11920484 GCF_001194135.2 Octopus bimaculoides
TATATATATATATATATATATATATATATATATTTATAAAATATTTATCAATATTGCTTATATGCGTTGATCGAAACTGCTAACTGCAGCAACCGAATATCCCTCATATCACTTTCTGAGTAACGTTACATTAGTTATTGTTGTCTAGGAAACCAACATAGAAAAAGAAAGAAAGAAAGAAAACTGATGCTATAGTGACTGGTGGAATGTCTATACATCATACATCTAAATTACCTGACATGACGTGCGATTAAATAGCATAAATAAGAAATACAGAAATATCACCTGTTGAGAATTTACAATTTCCAAACAAGAGACTAGTATGTCTGACGTCTTTCAGATTTGAAGAAAAAAATTTAACCTTTTCTATTTTCCATTTCCAGTAACGAAAGTTCTACTCTGTTTTTACGAATATCGGCAAATACAATAAAATATGGAAGATAACATGTTTATTATCAACTAAAAGCCATTTACTCGCTGATAATAATGAATTATTGCGTAACGTGATAATTAACAGGGATCATTGTTTACAGAGGCGACAACAGAGTCTACAGATATTTCTAGAAAGAACTGTAAACGAGCTTAGGAAAATGTACATGCACACGCACGTGCGCATACAGACACATATAGGCAGATACGCAAATACTGAGTTGTGATATATAAACCTCAGTATATACATGTATGTATACATGTATCTATTTGTTTATCTATTTATCCATCTATCTATCAACCTATCTATCTATCTATCTATCTATCTATCTATCTATCTATCTATCTATCTATCTATTTCTCTATTTATCTATTTATGTTTATCAAACAGCTTGATACATGCCAACAATGAAACACTTGGTGTTAGAGTATCTTTCGCCGACGAAAAATGAAAAGTATATATAAACATACATGTAGGTTCAACGTCCTGTCCGTTCCACAAAGCCACTCCTTTTCCTCCCTCTTTCTCTCTCTTTCTCTTTCTCTCTCTCTCTCTCTCTCTGTTTATCTACATATCCATCTATACATGAGTGCCTTTGTAGCTATATATATAAATATATATATATATCGATATCTATATATGATATATACATGCATAGAAATATATTGTGTATATATATATATATATATATATATATATATATATATATATATATATATATATATAT
>NC_069000.1:11924231-11924580 GCF_001194135.2 Octopus bimaculoides
ACACACACACACACACACACACACACACACACACACACACACACACACACACACACACATTATTATTCCTCCGTTGTATGTATACAAATAAATTGTTTCACTCAGAATATATATTTCATATATATATATATACATATATCATACATATGCATACATACTCACACACATACACACACAGACACGTCTATACACGCATATACTAACAGGCACACACATACGCACCCGCCATATATACTTATTTGATTAACAGTTACACATTCTGCACGAACAATCACATACATACATACATAGATACATACATACATATATATATATATATATATATATATATATATATATATATATAAAA
>NC_069000.1:11924797-11931320 GCF_001194135.2 Octopus bimaculoides
TTTAATTGTTAATTTTTCTATATGTGATAGTGGATTTTCATCGATGAGTTCTTGAAACTTGGTTATTTTCCCTAAAACTATATATTTTATATATATTTTATCTATAAAGCTCAATTTAATTTTAATTTTTTATAAATTGATTTTAATTGAGTTTTTACCTGTAATTTTGGATTTTGTCCCTAATATTATTATTATATATATATATATATATATATATGGGAGAATGTACGAAAAAAAAAAACAACAGACGAGGACAGGTGGTGTAAACAACAAAAGGATGTATTAGTTTGACGCTCGGGAATACAGAAAGTCTTTAACGTTTCGAGCTACGCTCTTCAACAGAGTTGTAGTTCATTTTATTGTTGCTGCTATTATTGATATTACCATTATTTGGGATATTATTATTATTATTGATATTATTATTATTATTATTATCAATATTGTTGTTGTTGTTATTATTATTATTATTATTATTTCTAGTAGTAGTAGTAGTAGGAAGAGGAGGAGGAGGAGGAATAGAAGAAGGCAGAGGTAACTATAAGCCTTGATTTTGTGTGTGTGTGTGTGTATGTGTGTTTGTGTGTCTGTGTTTTTTCTGTTGATAGAGAAAACCTCCCAAAAAATGCAACAATACCTGTTTGAACTTCAAAACTCTTGCGAAACATACCATGTATGTTCTTCTTATTATCTGTCCATGCATCCATACATACATACATACTTCCATACTTCCATATACATAAACATAAACATACGTACATATGTGTGTGTGTGTGTGTGTGTGTGTGTGTGTGTGTGTGTGTGTGTGTATGGTCTTCCTCCCCGTCATTTCTGCACTTCATACGCATGCGTTGGCAATACAAGATGATCAGATGCCAGTCTGTGTAACAGAAAAAAAAAAAAAACTATACAGCGCGCCTACTTTGGCTGAATGTCCACCCAAAAGTACACAATGGCCGGTAAATACACACACACACGTACACACAAGCACGTACACACACACACACACACACACACACGCGCATGTAAATATTAACGGTCACAGTCGTTCTGTTTCTAGATACCCACCATCCCACTTTCCATCCACCTCCATCCCCTTTAAATATACTCTCTTACCAACTCATGAACGCTTACATCATACTATTGACACACACACACACACACGCACACACACACATACACACATCCAACTCGTATATTTGCACAGATTTGTTTAAGCTCATACAAAGACACACATACACACACACACACGTACGCACATCCATGCGCATACATGCACATTTACACTTAAACGCTCACACATATACACATACGTACACACGCACATACCTTTCAGCGTACATAAACTGTCTCTGGGTTTACACACATCACACTATCTCTCTCTTCTCACACATATATAAACTCTCATTCTGATATACCGATACACATACTGATGCATGCATATATACATACATACATACATACATACATAAATAAACACACATAAAGACATATTGTCATACAAACACACAAAGAGAGATACGCACATATAAGTATACATATTAAAACACACACACACAATCATGCATAATGCTTCCGTGTTTACACATACACACATATACTGACACAGGTATGCAAATACACATATACACATACACACACTAACACAAACAGTCTCATAGACTCATGCAGGTACACACTGAAACACACAGATACATACAGAGACACTGACGCACAAACACTCACAAACATACACACACACACACATACACACACACACACACACACACTTACACGCACACAATTACATGCACACATACACGCACACACTCACATACACGCACATACACCACACACACAAAGGTAGTTGTATTGTCGTATTGTTAGGTTTAGTGTAAACAATTATGTTGGATTTAGCAAGGATTAACTCAGGCTTTATTGAAACGGTCTTTGTATGTAGCTTAGCACGATGGGACGTATTTGTGTATACGTTTGCTGTGTGTGTGTGTGTGTGTGTGTGTGTGTGTGTGTGTGTGTGTGTGTGTGTGTGCGTTTGTGTGAGGAGGGTATACGTGTGTATACGTGAGAATGGTTTTGTGTGAATGCATGTCTTTATATGTGTGTGAATCGGTTCGTGTGTGTGTATTTGTCAAGTGAAACTCTTTCACTGAACAAGGCTTCGTATGGGTGCGATGTATATGTGTGTATGTATGTTTGCTGAATGTGTGTTTGCTGATTGTGTGTATGCGTGTGAGAGATATAAAGGGAGGCTGAGAGCGGGAGTGTATGCTATGTGTATGTGTGAGATTAAGTTTCTATGAAACGTATGCGTGTACATGTGTTTATATGAAACAGTTTGTGCGCATGTGTATATTTTTTTCAATTGAAATGGCCATAGTATGAGGTTGAAAATAACGCGTGTGTATATATATTTGTGTGTTTTTATCTGTGTGAGGGAGTGATAAAGCATGTGCGAGTGTGTGGACATGTGTATGAGAGAAAGAGATAGAAAGATAGAGAGAGAGAGAGAGAGCGAGCATGTGTGTGTGTGTGTGTGTGTGAATATGTGTATGAGGAATTCGCCTGTGTGTTAGTGTATGTCTCTACTGAGAAAGAAATGCCCATATACAAGTGTTTTGTTTAAAACGATGATATATGTGTATTGTGCTTGAATGTGTGTCTGTGTATGTATATGTGTGAGAGAATAATTATGTGCGTGCATGTCTTGGTACGCATATGTGTGTATTTACATCTATTGAAACAGCTTAGTGTGTAGTTTAAAATATGATATGGGGAGATATCTGTGTGTAAACACAGCTTGTATTACACATATACACAAAGGTAAATAACTACACCGACCTGCCTAACTCTTCGTGTGTGTGTGTGTGTGTGTGTGTGTGTGTGTGTGTGTGTGTGTGTGTGTGTGTGTGTGTGTGTGCGCGTGTGTGCGTGTGTGTGTGTGTGACTCTTAGTTGTCTTGGGTATGACATTATACTGTAGTTGCTGTAGAAGATTCTGTTCAGGAGTTCTGGAGTTGTGAGGAGTGTTGTGTCACCCTTTAGTTACCATTATCCTCAGATCCGTTTTGACCCGGAATGATAGTACCTGTTAGGGTCCCATCTATGGGTCAAATAGATTTCCCAGGAGTATAGGACAAAGACATGGTGGAGGCAGCTCTTCTTCGAGAAAGCTACTCTGACATAAAACTTTCAGTCGCAATAGCCCCAGTCACCTTACATAGCGACCGAGAGTGTGACAAAGTGTTATACAAGCTTTTGTCTCACCCAGTGACGCACAGATGTCTCATTATCGTTCCGTTTCCTGATCCGTTTTGTATTATATAATGTTCTGCAGCGATGGATGCCTGGCATGAAGAGTTATATCCGCACACAGACAGGGATAAAAGAAAAATAGAACAAGTGGGCTAAATGTCCGATGGTTATCATCTGACAAGATGAGGTAATGGTTATAACTCTTAAAGTTCTGGGATAACACTTTTGTCACTATTTGCTGTGGAAGATAGGAAAGCATTGTGACAGTATATTTAGCTGTATTATAAATGCAACGGCAAGTTGGGCATTATCATGGATAACAGTAGAATGATCTTGAAATGTTATATTTTCACTATATGTTCATGACTTTTAAACGTAGTTGAATGCGGAAATAGCAACCTGCTGGATTAGTTAACTCCTGCCTTTTCAGTCCAAAATTCATTGAACTTAACGTTCGCCATCTTAGTAGTCCACAAACATTCTTAATTTCGTAGATACTAACTTAGAGAATGAGATATATTCTATTAGTCATTTTTCCTTTATAAGAAAGTCCCAAACAATTCTAGCAGCCATTTAGTGTGAGGGTATGAAGAAGGAAACATTAGGACAAAAGGAATGAATTTACTTTAGACTAGAAAGAGTCCGGATTATAAGAGTGTGAACTTCACCATAGTTCTGTCTAAATTTTTATTAGACAATAAAACGTGTAACAACCCCGTATTGTGGTCAGTCATTTATGGTCCTTCACTTTAACTGCATGACTCCATTGCCAAACTATAGAATCAAAATTGTTTGTAGGTTCCTGAAAGAAAAAGATAATAGGGGTAAAGATAAAACACAGAGGTAGGTGTTTTGTGGTCTCTTGTAGTGGTGAAGTGGTGGAACGTTTCAAAAATGAGTCGAGGAGTTCGAAAACATCACGGAGACATCTAGTTCATGTCTTTTACTCATTGTTGTTGTTCTTGTCGCCTCTATCACTCTTATTGTTGCTGCTGTCTCTACTGTTTTCGCTATTATTTAATTCCAAGTTGTTCTGAGTAAATAGACCTATGATGAAAGGTATACCAGCCGTGTCTATCCAGTCTCTTTTCTAAGATCATATTGTCAAATGTGCACTTCTCTTGGTGGGTGAGTAGGCAGTGGATTGGGGGATATTTATATGCATTTCTAGCGGGTCACCTGTCTGTGCACAGGCGACCCTATTAAACGAGAGAATCAATTATAGAAGCTCGTACTGCTTCTATAAAGAATATCCAGACATGTCACGGAGACAAAAGGCAGAAAGAAGGATGAAGTTGTTCTTTAACCCCAGGTCAGCTCTGATTAAAAAAAAAACCTACAACCAAACATATTTAAACTATGACCGTTCCCTCGAACACATTCGTGTGTGGCTTAAAGAAGATACGGCTGCTATTTCTAGTAGGTGGCGAGACCACGGGCTAGGCTATCTCGTTAGCACGTCAGGATGTGGATGTTGTTAGAGAAGGAAGGAATTTCGATTAAGATAACATATTTCTTTTGACTATACTCTATGATACAAGTGAAGTGAAAGTCAGTGATGCGTATGATGAGTGCAGGATAGTACATACTTCTGCTGAACTTCCCTGTAAACCACACTGGTAACCAGGTATGCATCAGTGTGATTCTGCACTAAATAACTTCTTGACTATTCGCTAAAAATATGGTGTAACTACAACGCTGCTACATATTACCGATCACTCGATCTGCTATTAATAGCAGCCAGTTTACCCTCAAATACTCGCCATTCTGTATATCTAAAAAGCTTACATTTTTCTCAATTTATGTATCAAGCACCGGCTAAAAGACCGAGCTTCTGAGGTAATATGTGCGAAAGGGTTTCAAATTCGAGGTGCGCCACGTCAAATGTTTGGAGTCTTTCAAATACAAAGTCATTTGGTGTATAAGGGAGTTTGATTCTGCTGCCCTCGTCTGTACCTCGTGTCGGGCTGTTGGTTCATTCGGTATTGTGGTTCCTTTTTGAAAACTTCTACTTCCACCTAATGCAAATTTGCTAAATTTTGTGGCAGGGCATTGAAAAGCTGTGGGTCTTTAAACCCTAGGCTATTGCAGTACCTGGTCCTGAATTTAGATGGAGTGGATGGTACCTTTGGTACAATACAATGGCGGCCAGTTCTGACGTTTGTATAACACTCAATGCCAAAGTTAGGTACTAGCCCTTCTGGAAATTTCCATATGTATATTATTAAATATCTCTCACGCATTCGCTCCAGGGAGTAAAGCTGTGGTTTTCTCAGCCTATACCTGCAGCTCATCTGCTGCACTACTTCAATATTTTTAGTGTAGTGGCGTTGGACTGCTTCAAGCTCCGCTGTTAGTTTGGCACTCTGTGGTGACCATAACTGGGAGAAGTAGTCCAGGCAGCTGAGAACAAATGTTCTCCACAGGGTCAATATAGTTTCTTGGTCTCTTGTCCTGAAGGATATCAGTATCCATCCTACTAGTTGTCTGTACTTTGCTGCCATGTTGCTAATGTGCATATAAAATGATGCATCATTGCACATACTGGTCCCCACGTCTTTCACTGCACGTGACTCTGGGACTGTAGTGCCTTCGGGTCATGTATATGCAGAGTGTACTGCATTCGCGAGTTGATAGTGCAATGCTTGGAATTTTATCCAGCATTAATCTGCATGTTGTTTATTTCGGCCCACTTGTATATTGAAGTTAGGTCCCGCTGTAAGCTTGTGACATCATCAAGGTTTTTTAATTGCCTGTGATAATTTTGCATAATCGGCATAGCTAGTGACAGTGGCTGTCCAAGTGACCGTAGCCATGTCTAAGAGGCTATTATAAACAGTAATGGTCTCAGAACAGTTCCCTAGGAGGGAACCACTTAGGATTTGAGTATCCTCAGGAACGGCACCATTGATTGCAACTAACTTCTGTTTTTAAGGAAGTCATGCAGCCACTCTCCAATTTTACCAGCAATGCCAAGGTATCGTAATTTATAACTTATCATGCCATGATATAAATTATCAAATACCTTTGCGAAGTCTGACATCTGAATGGTGAAGAAGCTGTTTCAAGACTCAGTCATAGTGCTGGAGGAGCTGTGTGAAGCAGCTTCTTCCTGGACGGAAGCCATACTGTGTATTGTGCAGGCGGTCATTTTCTTCTACGAACATTATCAATATCTTTCTTTCTTTTTCTTATATATATATATGTATATACATATATATTTGTATATGTATATATGTGCGTATGTTTATATATATATATATATATATATATAT
>NC_069000.1:11935696-11936531 GCF_001194135.2 Octopus bimaculoides
TATATATATATATATATATATATATATATATATATATATATATATATATTCACACGGAGTCGATTATATATAAACACTCAACATCGAATATCTTCAAGTACACACTCACACACACACACGCACACACATACAAACACACACATGCATCATACACGGCGCGGTTGCATTAACAAACAAATATGGCGCTAGATTTATTTTGGTAAGGTGAGCCGTGGCATCGCTTGTCTGCGTTGGATGGCAGCAAGGTGGCTGTTAGGTAAAAGCTGAAATATTATCAAATTGTCACTCTATCAAAGCTAGGGAGGAAACAAGTGCCAACAATATCAATTTTCTGTCAAACACAACTTCTTAATATCACCCTAACAATAACACTTTCTATTTTGATTTGCTACATACCAAAACACAAGCCTTATAATAGTCCGCAACTGGAAAATGATCTATCTGTCTATCAGCCTATCTATATGTTTATGTATGTTGATGTATGTGTGTATGCATGTATGTGTGTATGTATGTGGGTATGTATGCATGCATGTTCGGGTGTATGTGTATATTTTATGTACGTATATACCTATATATGTATGTATATATATATATATATATATATATATATACAAATATATATATATATATGTATGAATATATACCATGTATGTACGCATGCGTGTTTATGTTTGTGTGCATGTGTTTATTGTATGTATATGTATGTAGACATGTATATCTTTATGTCTATATATATATGTGTGTGTATATATATATATATACATATATATATATATGCATATATATATACATATATATGCATGTACATACATATATATATATATATATATATATA
>NC_069000.1:11937115-11938391 GCF_001194135.2 Octopus bimaculoides
ATATATATATATATTTGTATACACATACATGCAATACACACACATACACTCATACAACCATGCGGACACATTGATATGCATATGTGACTGTTTGTGTGCGTTAAAGTTTACGTGTATTTTGCACACATACATTTGTAGTACACTTATCTATACAAACATTAACATGGCCTTTAGTTCTGCACTTTTGTTTATACAATATAGCTCGGCCCATTCTGGAGCGCCACCTTCAGTGAGGTGAAGGACAGATGTACTCTATGGCTTGTTTCTACTGTACAGCGCGTTGTTTAAGTTTGCTTCCCGCCATCTGCAATGCTAGATAGTGGAGCGTTAATAGCTTGGTCGAGGTTACACTATCACTGCTAATATAACATCAGATAGCAGATGAATATTTCGAGATGCTTGAAAATAATGCATCCATGTTACATTGCCTTTAGATCCCAAGAAAACACTGGCTACGTTTTTTCTTTCTTTTCATTCAGTCCTTTTTGAATGCAACAAAATGTCAGGTCACCCCAAGCCACAGCGAAGGTATCTTTTGCCTGATGAGTTGCTAACGGATTCACCCTCGTTTGGGTAATTACTACTTCCAAGGTTCTCCTACCTAGGAATATGTAATTTATATTCTAACATAATATAAGATCAAAACTAATGTAATGAATTCTTTAGCGAGCAAAATCAAGTTAAAGAATTTGGAATGAGGGAAAAAGTGAGAAGAAACATCGCTTTGTCTTGTCTTTTTTCTGACCGCAACTATGTTGTTCCCAAGAATTATTTAATTACAGGATAGAACTCGAGGATGAAGTTAAGAGATATTGTGTAAGGGTGCGCATCTCGTAGAACTCGGTAATAATCTGAAATCAAGCGTGAGAACCTCCGTCAGGATGTGAGAGGGTGCAGTCATTCCCCATCAACCTAGACAGGGATGATAAAAAATAATGAGATGTAAAAATACATCATCTATTCATGAGAGGAATCCAAAAACATTAGAGGAATATGAGACTGCAAAGATACATGTACACACAGAAAGACGGATGCTTGAGTTAAACATGAATATATGTGTTTACACATTCAACTCTCTCACCCCTCTCTCCCCTTCTCTCTCTCCTACTATCTTTCTTTCACTTTCTTTCTGTTTTTTTTTTTTATATATAGACACGGACATTTTAAAAATTGATATGCACATATATATATTTGCATCTATTTGTCTGTCTGTCTGTTTATCTATCTATCTATCTATTTATCTATCTATCTATCTATCTATCTGATATATATATAT
>NC_069000.1:11938603-11940365 GCF_001194135.2 Octopus bimaculoides
ATATATATATATATATACACACACACACACATACCTATATATATATACATTCATATATTACATACAAAATTAAGAGGAATGACCACCAAGGTGGACTCCTAATATACTAAAGATAGACGTCAAATCGCCTTACCACGAAGAGTCTGTTCTCAAGAAAAATTTTTCGCAAAACGCCAGAATGTAAAAATGAGCAAATGAAAATATACAAAATAAAAAACGATTGCCTACGTACCAATGGTTTCGCTTGTTAATATATACGAATGTATTTGTCTGAAGACTCATCAGCGTAGTCTGTCGCTTACAAAACATAATTTCCAGAACTAGACACAGAACGCCTAACCGAAAGAGAGCATGTATAAAGTTCTGCAAATTATATTTGGGAGTATTTTTCAAATATCTTCATTTTGGCGCGCTGAAACCGAAAATAACTCTGACGCTAAAGAATTTTGTCCGGCGTGCTAACGGTTCTGGCTTGAAATTTTAGGAGAGGTGGGGCTAGATGATTACATCCACCTCAGTACTCGACTGATACTTAATTTATCGACCCCATACAGACGAAAGGCAAAGCTAGTATCGGCAGAATTTGAACTCAGAACGTAAAGACGGTCGAAATGGCAGTTTACATTTTGTCCATTGTGCTAATGATTCTATAGCTCGGTGACATTTAATAGTTTCAAATTTTGGCACAAGGCCAGTGACTCTGAGTGGAAAAAGCAAGACAATTACATTGCCCCCCAGTACTTGACTGGTATTTATTTTATCTTTCTAGAATGGATGAAAGACAAAAGTAGAACTCAACGGGATTTGAACCCACAACCTAAAGAACCGGAAAAAATGCTGCAAGGTATATTGTTCGACAATAATAATAATTCTTTATTTATTAACAACATCACTTGAATAGAAAAAGAAAAGAAAGAAAGAACAAATAACAACAGCAACATCCTATTTAATACGGCCAATGCATAAATGACTTGCAATAGAGCAGTGTTGCATGAGATGTAAGAGACATGATGGTGGAGGTGGAGGAAGAGGTGACGATGAAGAAAGGTGTTAGAAAAATTGTTCAGTCAGTCAAACCTGGCATATTAGAAGGGGTTAAAGACATAATTACCGACTTTTCGACACTTTCCACTTGTCACTATTGACTGTATAATGTGACAAAGTACATCCCCCGAATAGAGCACTGGACATAAACTAAACAGAGAAAATTACGTAGAGCGACAAACAGACAGGCAAACAGACCGACAGACAGAAACATAGACAGACGAACACCATCTCACGCACACACACACACACATATATGTGTGTGTAAATGTGTATGCGTGTTTACGCTTATGCTTGTATGTATGTGTGTGTGTGTGTGCGTTAACTGACACGCACATACACAAAAGTTAAACACATATTTTAGTCAATCATTGTTTAATTACGACGAAATTAAAAAATAAGAACTAATCTTATCAAGCCGTCTGCGTCTTTTTGATGGGAGTGGGGAATGTAGTAGCCATCACACGGACAACGAGGGTGAGGGCGAGAGAATATGTGTGTGTGTGTGTGTGTGTGTGTGTGTGTATATAAAGGATAAAGGAGGGATGTGTGGTTTCGATTCTCGTTGACAGCCTCAATCATCTGTCAGCTTGATTTTTCGGTATGGCGTAGCAGTAAATGACGGACAAAATAATAATAATAATAATAATAATAATAATGATAATAATAAAACGGAAAGAAAACCATTGAGAAAACAATGGAGGCAATGACTCAAGCC
>NC_069000.1:11940621-11941188 GCF_001194135.2 Octopus bimaculoides
TGTGTACAAGACTACTTTCGTATTCGTTAAGGGTCACTCGACAGCATGGTAAATAATTATAGCTACTTACTAGGCCTAACTTTGGCCATATTTATAATAAATGTGAGCTCTAAAAAGAAATATTTTGTCTGTAACATTTTCTTCCATTTTGTTGTCTTTTTTTGTCGTACAGGTGCCATGTTTTTCCGTCTTTCTATATTTTTCTGTTCCTGTTTGTTCACGGGGTTTTGAACAGGAAATGAGCCATTTGTCAAATATGTATTATTATATATTATTATATTGTATACACCTACCGGAAGAAATATTTCCGATTGTTTTTATAATATATATCAGAAATGATACAGACTTATATACCTGTTAGAATAATGGTTTACTGGATGCCACACAGAATTATGATAGCAGTATACGTTTGTGTACGTATGTATACGTATCAATATGGTGTCTGTCAAGCATATATGCATACGCCCTAGATCCTTGATTGTGTGTGTGTGTGTGTGTGTGTGTGTGTGTGTGTTACGCCCTAGATCCTTGATTGTGTGTGTGTGTGTGTGTGTGTGTGTGTGTGTG
>NC_069000.1:11942879-11946441 GCF_001194135.2 Octopus bimaculoides
GAATAGCACAGAAGTAAATCTAAGACATTTCAATTTAAGAAGGAATATAATAAAATGATTTAAATGCTATTTAAAGAAATTATTACCGGTTCGATGGTGAATCTCATATTACCAAATATCAGTAAAATTTATAAAAACTTGAAGTAAAAACAATTTATCTTCTGTTTGGGAGTCAAAAACATGTCATATATATATATATATATGAGAAAAAGAAAACAGACAAATTGAGACATAGATATTAATTTATTAGAACATATTTTTAATTCCAAACAAAAACAAACCTACAATTGCTTCCATGTCAAATTAATTCAATTTGAGAAATTAATTTAAATTAAATTAGATTAAAGTTTCATATTGAATATAGCTAACTGGACATTTCTTTAGGGAAAGTATTTGAAAGAAATGAGCTACATTCCAATATGTTGGTAGATTCAGATATGAGCGTTTTTGCATATACACACAAGTAACGGGGTTTTTTTTTAATACATTGGAAGCAAAAACGCACATATCTGAGTCTATCAGGGATCTACCAATAGATTGGAGTGTAGCTCCTTTCTATCAAATTCTTCCCTTGACGAAATATCCAATTAGCTATAGATGTTTTGCAAACAGCTTGCATATGCAGGTGCTACCAGTCGAGAACTCCACATACCGGAAGCCAGCAAGTGTATGGGGTCATCAAGAGAGAATGCGCGCCGTTTCGGGGCCTACCTCTCGACGGCATCAATGTGCACCGCCCCCCCCCTCATTGGTATTAGGCCCCACTTGCTAGATCAACTGGTTATTAAATAAAGCTCAATATTCTTCTAGCCATCGCTCATCGTCTCTATTTAACCAAATGCAGTGGCTAGCCTTTTCCACTATAGTTTGGATATCTGTCATGGTTGTATTTACTTTACGATGAATTAGGCCTAACGATAACAACAGTCGTCTCACATTGTACCCAACAAACCCTCTACACTATGAGAAGTTCATTTAATACAAGGCCCTGAAAATTTTAGAGAAGAGAACTAGTCGATTACATCGACCCCAGTGTTTCACTGGTGCTTAATTTATCGATCCGAAATGATGAAAGACAAAGTCGACCTCGGCGGAATTTGAACTCAGAACGCGAAAGGCGGACAAAATACCGCTAAGCATTTCGCCCAGCGTGCTAACGATTCTGCCAGTTCGCCGCCTTAATATTATTAACAACAACAACAACAACAACAACAACAACAACAACAACAACAACAACAACAACAACAACAACAACAATAATAAAAATAATAATAATAAAATGAAATGAAGTGCGTAAGCTGATATTTGGATGGTAACAACGAACTGTAGCTCGTGCACGACTTGAGTGTAGTTTTATAATTGGGAAGGTTTTACGTCGTTTAAAATAGCAGAGAATGTATATTTTCAAAGTAGACTTCATTTCAAACATCCATGGCAACCACGTCGCAAAAGTCAACAAACAAAAGACACACACACACACACACACACACACACACACACACACACACACACACACACACACACACACACACACACACACACACAGAGTCAGTCACACACGCATGCTCAAAATACAAACCGAATAGAAACCGACACAAGAATTTATCTTAAAACTTATAACGGGAACGACTCATATTTCACTTAACTGAGAAACCATTCCAAACGAAAATTGGACCGAAAGGACGGTCTTGCGATAAGGTATGGACACATAAAATGCCTTAAAAACAACAAGGACGACAATAAACAAATATAGTACTAATTCTAGAGCGATAGAGTCAGAAAGAAGAACTACAAGCTTTCAGATCTATTTGGCAGCTAAAGGTCAGAAACACATAATTCTTCAGTTTTCAACAAACTCCTTATTTCTTCTCGTAGTTTTATTATTATTATTATTATTATTATTATTATTATTATTATTATTATTGTTATTGTTATTATTATTATTATTATGAAAGTCATCAATAATCTATATTACACGTGTGACACAATCGAGCCTGTATTAGATTTGGAGATGTTGAAGGGTGACAAGACTCATGTAACAACATAGCCGAAGAAAAGACGTAGTTTAGCCTACGTCAGAAACGCATACAATCGGCCATGTTGTCAGTTCGTTGAGGGAGGTCTATTACATTTTTATAACAAACGTTGACGGCAAGAAATATATTCACAGGGCAATAAAAAATTAAGAAAATAGCAGTAAAAATTTTGTTCTTAGTATAGAGTTCTAATTGTTTTTGTTTTTTTTTGTTTAGTCACCTTA
The DNA here is from genome assembly GCF_001194135.2 of Octopus bimaculoides. Classification (NCBI taxonomy): domain Eukaryota; kingdom Metazoa; phylum Mollusca; class Cephalopoda; order Octopoda; family Octopodidae; genus Octopus; species Octopus bimaculoides. Next base: position 11,945,140 of record NC_069000.1, read on the forward strand.
CTGATATCGTATACGACAATATTGACCCCTGGGCGTATTTCGGTCTACTATAGACTTTGTCAACCCTATTTGTTGAATCGCTTTTTTACACTGAAGTGAACAGAAAGATACGTACATGACTCCATGCAAGTCTCATATACATTTACATGTGTGTGTGTGTACATACATATTTATGCATATCTCTCTCTATATATATATATATATCTATCTATCTATCTATCTACTATTTTTCTATCTATCTATATATCAATATATCAATATATAATTTAGAGAAAAGAACCAAAGTCCATGAACTCATCCATGAAAATCAAGTCACATATATTATATATTATATATTTATATATTATATACTGTGAAACTTTATTTAATTTCAATTTTTGATAAATTAATTTTAATTGAGTTTTTACCTGTAAATTTGGATTTTTATATATACATTTGACGGATATTTCTCCTCATCTTGTTTGTTGTTAACACAACGTTTCGGCTGATATACCCTCCAGCCTTCATCAGGTGTCTTGGGGAAATTTTGAACCTAGGTTCTCATTCCTTAGGTATTTTTCGATGTTATTATTATTATTATTATTATTATTATTATTGTTATTATTCCGAGTTAGATTCCAGGCAGTGACCTGAATAATAATAATAATAATAATAATAATAATAATAATAATAATAATTATAATAAAAATGGTCGTTAGTTTTTCAATCCATAGAAAAATTGTTAATTTGCCATGTTTGTATATCTACTGAATAGACTACATGTGTGGTGAGAAGTTTGCTTCCCAACCACATGGTTCCAGGTTCAGTCCCACTTTGTGGCACTTTGGGCAAGTGTCTTCTACAATAGTTTCGGGTTGACCAAAGCCTTGCGAGTGGATTTGGTAGACGGAAACTGTAAGAAGCTTGTCGTACATGTATATCTATGTATTTATGTGTGTGTGTATGTGTCTGTGTGTCTGTGTTTGTCAATACAGTACAGTACATTATAGGATACCAAAAACAAAAATAAAAAAAGAGACATTATCGCGAGAAGAGAAATATTAACAGCTAATACTACATTCGTTTGACAACCAATGTTGGTGCGTTTATGTCCTCGTATCTTAGCGGTTCGGCAAAACAGTCCGAGAGAATAAGTAATAGGCTTACAAAGAATAAGTCCTGGGATTAATTTCTTCGAATACAACCTTTTAAGGCAGTAACCCTTAAAGAATAAAAGAATAAACGAATATATATAAGACTAAATAAATGGAGTTATATGCATGTGTTAAATGATTTCTTTTATTTCTGACATATGTTTCGACG
>NC_069000.1:11952012-11954583 GCF_001194135.2 Octopus bimaculoides
TATATATATATACATACATACATACATGTACATGGATATATAAGTACATATATATAAATATATTTATATACCCATATATTCATATATTTATGTGTGTATATATATATATATATATTTGTGTGTGTGTGTGTGTGTGTGTGTGTGTGTACACACACACATATATATATATATACATACACACACACACACATATATATGTATATACATATATACATTTATTCATACATATATTAATCCTATTGCTGTATTATATTGCATAGTCACAGAAATCTGTAACGGTTCACCACTAGCCATCTTATTAACACTAATATAAAGGATTGTGAAAACGGCTGTGTATGCGTACTCAAGTACCTGTGTGTCCGCGTGCGAGTGTGTATATGTGTGTGTGTGTATGTGTCCGCGCGCGAGTGCTTGCGTTCGTGTGCGTGTACGTGTGACGATATGTGCGTTTGACGCTGGCAAAGTCTCTAACAGCTGGCAGAAGATCAAGTGAAGTTAGCTCCGAGAGGGGTGCTACGCTTCATTGACTACAGATGGTTATTAGCTCGTTGACGAAATGTTCCCGAAGGATGCTATTGGAAGCCCCTCTACGGCTGATTGATTACGTTGTGGCGATACTGGAAGAATGGAAGTCAATTAATCCCATGAAAGCACTTTGATTACCCCCACCATGGGGCTATTAAAATAACTGTATCCCCGAGGAGGTGGAAGTTTCTAACATCTTGTAAGCACACTCAGTTCCAAATGTATGTCGGTCTCTCTCTCTCTCTCTCTCTCTCTCTCTCTCTCTCTCTCTCTCTCTCTCTCTCTCTCTCTCTATCTATCTATCTATCTATCTCGCACTAATTCCCTTATCTCTCCCTAGCTCCTACTCGCTCCCTTTGTCACTATGGGTATATATACCACTACGGCACTTCGTCGGTGACGACGACGAGGGTACCAGTTGATCCAATCAACGGAATGACCTGCTCGTGAGATTAAAGTGCAAGTGGCTGAGCACTCCACAGACACGTGTAGCCTTAACGTAGTTCTCGGGGAGAATCAACGTGACACAGAAAGTGACAAGGCTGACCCTTTCAAATAAAGGTACAACAGAAACAAGGAGAAAGAGTGTTTTGCAAGATTTTTGATGTAAAATCGTGTGTTGAAACAGATGTTGTGTACTTAGGGATGGTCATATTGCCAGTTTAGCCAATAAAAACACACGCACTGTATATTTGGTGTTAATTTGCTTCAGCTTTATATTACATTAATCCTATTTCGGCCAGAGTTCTTTCGTCACACTTCTGTGTGTATGGAGAGTGCTTGTATTATCTATATCCTCTGTTAATACATGTTCGTTTATTTTTGTTTTTATTTATTTATTTGTTAAATAAGCCTAACTAAAATGAATATAAATTGTATAAATATAAGAATATTTAGAAATCTGGAAATTTTGAATTCGTCGAAATCATTGAAAAGGAACTAATTTGGTGCATTTTTCTGAAATTTCTATTTAGCGAGGGTAAGGGTGGACGATAACAAATGTTGTATTTTAAGGCTCATCTGTACTAATGCGTTTATCTACAGATTTTAGCCAGTACTGTATGAAATATTGTATACAGGCATAGATACCTTATCCTTGTATACAATACCTTAGTGGACAAAAAGAGAAGGAACGACTGGATTAGTTTCAGATTATCATCAGCGGTATATTAGTCTCTTTGACTGTCTACAGAGACGCTTCTACTAAGGCAATCAGTATATCGAAAAGAACGATTTGCATATTAGAACGCATTTTTGATGTCTAGTTCTCTAAACATATCAAATGTGTTAACAATGATCTATCTTAATGCTACCCTTTGCTGCACAATCTTATCATCGATTGATATGTAATAGACAAATGTTGTCTATTACATAAATAAGATGTTGTCACAAGAGAGAGAGAGAGAGAGAGAGAGAGAGAGAGAGAGAGAGAGAGAGAGAGAGAGAGAGAGAGAGAGAGAAAGAGAGAGAAAGAGAGAGAGAGAGAGAGAGAAAGAGAGAGAGAGAAAGAGAGAGAGAGAGAGAGAGAGAGAGAGTAAAAAAGCGATTGAAGTCTTAACATGTTTTATTTTTGAAAACAAATATATCGAAAGGCAGTAAAAATAAACAGACGAAAACAAACACAGTGATGGAAATAGATGTTGTTTAAGGAGCGGAAAGATCAAAGGCTAAATTGTCCTTGAAGAGAGGTGTGAAAATGAAGAAGAGGTAAAGCAAGAGAGTTAGTACGGTAAACGAAAATCTGCAAATAAAGAACATAATTGAGTCAGAGTAGAAGGATCTAAAAGCTTTAATGATAATAATAATAATAATAATAAGTTTCAATTCTGGCACAACGTCGATGAAAGTCGATTACATCGACCCCAGAGCTTGATGGCATTTTGTCCATCTTTTCGTTCTGAGTTTAAATTCCGCCGAGGGCGACTTTGCCTTTCATCTTCGAGGGGTCTTTAAAATAAGTACCTGTTGAACACTGTGGTTAGCTCCTTCCCCGAACTAGCTGGTCTTCTGCCAAAATTTTGAAATTAATATTTTAGGTGTGGTGGT
>NC_069000.1:11954803-11962007 GCF_001194135.2 Octopus bimaculoides
TATATATATATATATATATATATATATATATATATGCATAAATAGATATATGTGTGTATGTGTGTGTGCGTGTTTGTCTGGGTCTGTGTGTTTCTGTGTCTGTGTATTTTTGTGCCTTTGTTTTCTCCCTATTAACTCTTGATAATTAGTGTTGGTGTGTTTACGCCCGAGAGAATAAGCACCAGGCTTTTAAAAATTAATTACTGGGGTCGATACGTTTGACTAAAATTGCTCAAGGCGGTGCCCCCACATGGCCGCTGTCTAATGACTGAAACAAGTAAAAGATAAAAGATTTGAAATATATATCAGTCATCCGAGTTTTTAAAGTCAATTTTTGTATATTTTCATATGTCTATCAAAACAGATTGCCTAGTTTGTCTTACAATTATTTCTCTTTCTTCGTTCTCTAACGAAATAGAGCGGAAGAGACACAGATAGACAGATATTGTGTTAGAGAACAGTAGTGAGTAAGAGAAACAGAAAACGAGAGATATAAGAACGTAGATAGCTACAAAGAGAAGAACAGGCGTAGATAGCTACAAAGATTGAGTGAGAGAGATGGAGAGATATTGTGACGGTGTGTTGACATTTTTATTGTTAACTCTAAGACAACTTTTTAAAGCTAATATTGAATTTCGATGTTCTGGATTACTAGCAAGCAATAAGTCATCTCTCTAATCTCACTCTACTATATAATGTATGCATATGTTTGTAAAGACCAATTGTGAGATATATTTTCATTCTGTTAGAAATAGTACTCAAATACCCTTCAAACCACAGCCTACTATTTAACGTAATAGATAAATAGACAGATAAGCAGACAGACAGACAGACAGACAGACAGACAGACAGACAGACAGACAGACAGACAGACAGATAGATAGATAGATAGATAGATACAGATAGATAGAGACAGATAGATAGAAAGACAGATAGATAGAGAGACAGATAGACAGAGAGGGGTAGAGAGTGAGTGACTAAGACAGAGAGTGGGCTGACAGATGAGAGTGCTACGTTATAGCTAGAAATAGCAGCCAAATCTCCATGAAATCTTATTCCACCAAACTTCGACATTACACAAAAGTCATCATCGAAAATGAAAAAAAAAAAAACAAAAAAAAAAACGCGCATTTCTTGGATATCACAGCCATCTCAGCAAAATTAACAAGTTACAATCGTTTCATATCAGAATAGTAAAATACATGACATCCCAATTCGTCTCGAAGCTATGTATATAAATTTAGCCTAAACATGCTAAAATTGTTTCTTAAATGCCGTTTCAGTCAATTATGCCTACGCATGCAAGTTGGTCCCACTTGGGTTTACTGCTATGTAATAATAAATTGTATTTTAACAATCTGGTATTAATTGAGCATTTAATTTCTGCAAATTTTTTTTTGATGTTTGAGTGAATACATCAATTCTTTATATGGATATATATATGTATGTATGTATGTATGTATGTTTGTATGGATGGATGGATGGATGTATATAAACATTTTTATATATTTTTCATGTCTGTATGTTTGTGTAAATATATACAGGGTACGTAAGATATCTGAGGACATACCTTTTTGGGGTCGTTGCTGCATTTTTTTGCTAACTCTGTATAATCTTTGTTTCAGAAAATAATAATGGCAGCCTCTCAGTTTACTCAACAAACGAAGAGACATGCTGTTATGAAGGATGAGCATACCGATTTAGAAAATATCTCGAATTTGCCAGATCTTTCGTCTACAAAGTTTGTAAGGAGCTAGCGACTGAAAATCGAAACGTATCACCAGTATCAAAGTATAAAAAGCATTCTAAACACTCTGAAATCATCAGAACTCCTGAATTTATCCAGCAAGTTCAACAGGCCATTGATTACTATCCCAGAAAGTCCATGAGGTCAATTGCAAAAGATTCCCATGTGTCAGAAGGAACAGTCAGGAATGTTGTCAACGAAAACATCGGATATAAGTCGTATATGATAAGGAAAGTTCAATATGGCAGAAAGAGCAAAAGAAAATCACTACATCAGATCTAAAAGGCTCTTAAACAAACTGAAAAACCCAGCAGAAGAAGATTTGATTTGGTTTTTCTCAAACGAGAGATCAAAATATTAACGGAAGAAATGAAAGATGGTTATGTTCGGCAAAAAACACCGATAGAATAAGTACTAGACTTACAAAGAATAAGTCCTGGGGTCGAGTTAATTCGACTAAAGGCAGTGTTCCAGCATGGCCGCAGTCAAATGACTGAAACAAGTAAAAGAATAAATGAATATATATATATATATATATATATATATAAACATAATAATTATATACACATTTGTACATAGAGTTAATGTCTTACAGAAATTTGTGGAGTGTTGTTCAGTTAAAATGTTCAAATATAAATCAAGACAGTAACAAGGGAAAAAAAAAAAGAAATGAAGGATGGAGAGAAGGTAGAAAGAGACAAGCTGTTTAAGGAGGAGAGGCAAAATAAAACAATTTAATTCAATGTAATAAACGAAAGAGAGACCAATATAGCATCTATCTAGCTACAACCGTTTTCGTTTACAAGACAGCAGTACCAACTTGACTACAAAGTTCCCACCACCGACCGCCAACGCACAACGCAACCACGACCATAGATTGAACGCAAAACAAAGAAAACTACAAGAACAATGAAAATACGTTATATATATATATAAATATATATAAATATATATATATGAATATATGTGTGTGTGTGTGTGCGTGTATTTATGTATGTATGTACATAATATATATACTTATGTATATGAATATATACATACATATGTACATACATATATATATACACACACATACAAATATATACTTATATAGATATATATAGACAAATGTATGTGTGTATATATATAAATATATATATATGAACATGCACATATATGTACATATATATATATATTTGTGTGTGTGTGTGTGTGTAAGTATATATATATTGTTTATATATATATATATATATATATATATATATATATATATATGAGTGTAATTGTATATGTGTGTGAATGCTTGTGTCTGTGAGTGTGTATGTTTGTGTGTGTGAGTGCGCGCTCGCGTTTGGGTGTATGTGCATATGTGTGCACGTGTGAGAGCGTGTACAGGTCGCTGGGAGGTTGATTTTTTTTTTTTGTTTTTTTTTTGTCATTGAAATCTTATGAAATTACTCCTTTTGATCTTACCCAAAAAAGAAGTATGTTGTCTGCGAAAGTTTACGTCTTATCAAGTTTCACATGCTACGTACTACTCCTCCTTCTCCTCCTCCTCCTTCCTTTCTTCTTAGTATTATTATTATTATTATTATTATTGGTGGTCGTGGTGGTGGTAGTAGAAATTATTATTATTATCATTATTATCATTATTATTATTATTGTTGTTGTTGTTGTTGTTGTTGTTATTGTTGTTATTTTAATTTCTGTTTGTCCATAAAACATTTACTCCGCTTTTTGATCTCGTTTAATTAGTGTGTAAGAAACAGTAGGGAAAAGCAAACAAGAAAACAAGCAAAAATCTATAGAGAAAATAATTAAAATACAAAATGAAAAATAAAAATAATAAAATTAAATTAAAATAAAATAAAAGCTGAAAAATAACAGCATTTAATGAAAATTAACAACAACAACAACAACAACAACAACAAGAGCAATACCAAAAGCGTCGACATCAAATAGTCTGATAAATTCAACATCTGACTTTCAGGACGTTTAAACTCATTGGAAGTAAAACGTATGTTTTTTTTTGCCTTTTAGAAAGTTATTAGCCTCTTTTGCAATCGTTGACACGATAGAAGGATGAAGGTGGGCATATGTCTTTGCGCGCGTGTGTAAAGTTGCCTATGCACGATTGTAGATGCAAACATTGTTGTTGGCACTCCGTCGCTTACGACGTCGAGGGTTCCAGTTGATCCGATCAACGGAACAGCCTGCTCGTGAAATTAACGTGCAAGTGGCTGAGTACTCCACAGACACGTGTACCCTTAACGTAGTTCTCGGGGATATTCAGCGTGACACAGAGTGTTACAAGGCTGGCCCTTTGAATTACAGGCACAACAGAAACAGGAAGTAAGAGTGCGATAAAGTTGTGGTGAAAGAGTACAGCAGGGTTCGCCACCATCTCCTGCCGGAGCCTCGAGGAGCTTTGGGTGTTTTTGCTCAATAAACACTCACAACGCCCGGTCTGGGAATGGAAACCGCGATCCTATGACCGCGAGTCCGCTGCCCTAACCACTGGGCCATTGCGCTTCCACAGATGCAAATATGATAGAGCATTAAATGTTACACGGTCAGTTTTTGTGTGTATGTATATATTATGTAAGAGCGCACGTTTTGATGTAAGTCTCATAAAGTGCCGTTCTGTAGCACTTCATCAGACTTGGGTGTTATATAACTTTCCATGTGGAACTTTTTTAACGTGCAATGGTTTTAACAACCGAGTGTCAAGTTTTACTGGTCATTTAAGATACGATAAACTCCTTCATTTTCTCCATATTTACGGTATTTTAACATGTATAAGTAACCCCTTTTTGTCAAAATTTAGGTAAAAAATATGGGAGTTTCTTATACATAGATAGTATCATAATCCCTTACAAAACCTTTTATCCGAATTTTAAGCCCAAAAGTTAGGGGGTTCCTTATACACGTTAAAATACGGTAAATTGTATATATGTAACGAGACCCATTACTTTTGTGGCATTTTGTAGTCGACTAGCCTTTTTATAGGCTCTAACGTTAATCTGTAATGATTGGTCGTTTGACCTATCATGTTAGCTTGGAGTATTTGGTTGAGCCCCGTATTTTGATTGATCGAATATTGCGCCGGATATGGATCTCGGATCCAATCACGTCATACTTTCTAAATAACAAACTTGAACTGTTACTGGGAGCCTATTTTTGCCTAAATATATCCATAATAAAAATAATCTTGAAATCACACAGGTAAGTGAGAAAATTCCAGGAGGAATGAAACACTTGCAACTTACGACTTTGGTCAACTTATTCAGTTGACCAAAAAGACACTCAGGTTTAATTGGTTGTGTCAAGTACGATGAAAATTTTTTGAAAACTGAGCAGCTATCGCCAAGTTTTTGACAAAACTTTATGCAAATTCTCTACTCAAGTTTCTGTCATGGTCAATGCAACGATCACACGCTACACACCTTCCTTCCAAGCACTGCTGTAAACAGCGGAAGTGAGTTACAACGTTAAAACCTAGTGCACATGCACAACAAGGTTCAATGTCAGTCTGTGCCCAGTGACTTCATTCTCCGTGCTTTGACTTCGTTACTATGGCAACAGTTCCGATACTTGTTGATGAGACCACGTATGCATATACATTTATATATATCTATATACACACGTGTGTGTATATATACGTATATTGTATATATGTGTGTTTGCGTGTGTCTGTGTACGTGTATATATATATGTGTATATGTATATGTATTTATATGTGTGTGTGTAGTTTGTTATGCGAACCAGATGGCCACACATATATGAATGCCGTGATACAAAACAAGTCAAAATTTGAATAGAAATAACATGTAATTCAGTAAAACAAAAGAAAAAGAAAACGAAACCAAAAAAAATGAAACAATCCAAAACGCATTATATACAAAATATAATCGACTGAATAAATTTCATTTGAAAAGAAAACATTGAGACATGAATGAAAACTTGTTGCTTCTATAGATTTCTTCAAAGCTTTACAAGTGTTCTTTCTTGACAAAATATACGCACGCATACACCGCGTATAAGTACAGCCAACAATAATAGTAACAACAGCTAAAATTGTCTTTCTCATACAAGGTACGATGTTGTTGGTTGAACACACACAAATACTTCAGAGAAGACGTTCGGTTTCTACATAAAGCTATATGTATATACATATATCAGAGCAAATAACATATATATTTATGGATGAAGCACACGCGTCATTGTTTTATAAACGTTCCTGAACATACAGATGGTAAATGCTTTGTTTCGCATATATAGATTTTTTTCGTTATCCTGGTCACATCACAGGAGAGCGGTCCGACTGAACACTGTCTTTTCATTTATTGTCGACTGGTTTTGTTTGTTTGTTTGTTGGTAGTTTGGTTAATTTACTTTGATTGTTGGAGGTTTTCCAAGAAAAGCGACTGGAGCAGAAATGAAGACAGTTTCACGAATGGCCGTTGCATGTCGTGTATACCTTACTTTGTTGAATTTAAATTTAGTGGTGGGGCTGACCTAACTTAGAGAAAACTATTTCATAGCAACAGGTTTTAGTTTATGCCCACTCTCCTATCACAGAGGTAGCTAGTTCGTATCCTGTAACATGATAATATGATCTGATAAACATTACAAGTAAAAGACGTTGTAGTTATGGCTTGAAGACATTGGATAATTGGTCTGCTGAATCAAGGCTTATCTAGGATTGAACGGCAACAACAACAAAAGCACACAAACTATAACAACGGCCATTGTTGGTATGTATTGTTGCAGACAGAAAAACCTTAAGTCCATGTCCAGTAGACTTAACGTTGATTGTTTAATCTAAATGTGGTGCTAAAGATCACAATTCTAATCTGCAACCTCAGTGTAAGCCTTACGTACGTACGTACATGCATGCATACATACATACATGGTGGTGGTTGTCTACTTACACAGAGTTTGACCACCTCCTGTACCTACACCTTAGCCCTTTCACGGCGTCTGATGTGGCTTTTTAAACCAGACGTTTTGAAAAAACACCCACACAGATTGCACCTCTGATTTGTACTACCAATACCTGCAAGTAAGTTCTTTTAAGACCCCCATTGGATTTTCAAGCCCTCAGGCACACATCACATTCAAACGTGTGCACAGACATATAATCAGAATAGCTGGTTGAAGTTTGTTTTCCATGGGTTCGCATATACATACATACATACATACAAACATACATACATACATACATACATACATACATCACTGAAGCGTGTAGGCTGTCAACAAACTTCGTTTAAAGATAGAAGTGGTTCTTCGACGATGGAATCCAACAGCGAGAAACATATTCAAGTGCAAGTGTACCACATTTTAAGTATGATAATTTCTAAATACATATGCATACATACAAACTCTCTCTCTCTCTCTCTCACTCACACACACACACACACATACGCACACACATGCATATACGGAAAAAAAAAACAAAATGACAAAGAGAAA
>NC_069000.1:11965790-11966068 GCF_001194135.2 Octopus bimaculoides
AATGCTTTCTAATCGATGTATCAATACCAACAGATGACAACGTTTCTCTATACGAAACGGAGAAACTTTCAAAATACAAATATCTGGAAGTAGAGGTAACTCGAATGTGGAGCCTAAAAACAGAAACAATCCCTATTATAGTAGGCGCATTAGGAAAATAAGGGTAGAGCGGAAAGCGTTGTCTTCTAGCGAATTTGCTAAAAGGTGGATGAAAGTGGCAAGAATGGTGCGGGTGAACGGGCCTGCCATGAGCATACGACAGTCGTATGCTCATGGCA
>NC_069000.1:11966078-11970176 GCF_001194135.2 Octopus bimaculoides
GGATGAAAGTGGCAAGAATGGTGCGGGTGAACGGGCCTGCCATGAGCATACGACAGTCGTATGCTCATGGCAGGCACCCGTTCACCCGCACCATTCTTTGCTCATGGCAGGCACCCGTTCACCCGCACCATTCTTGCCACTTTCATCCACCTTTTAGCAAATTCGCTTGAAAACAACGCTTTCCTCTCTATCCTCATTTTCCTTTTCAAGCGAAACTTGAAGAAGTTGATCAGGGTGCTGTCTCTTCTAGTGTACATGTACTGGTTCACCTGAAAATACACAGGTTTCAGCAGAAAGCTAGCTCGGCATAGCTTGTTCGCGTGTCCGCATTGTACATGGAGCTGGCTCAGACGGCAATTCTAACACTTCAAAGCGGAAAACGCCGGCAAAATTCCTTCTTCGTATAGTGTGAATGTTCAAAAGGAGCGAACGATTGATCAAATTTAACTTGAATGTCAAAGCTTTATATATATATATATATATATAGACATTTTGACGATTAAAGAGAATACAGGTTGACTCATAACACGCACACATACACAAACAGACAGAGGTTTCACATGCATAAGAAGCCAAGAAACAAATATACGCAAACACTTGTGTTTGCATATAGTTACATATAGACACACGAATACAAATTGACATGTACATGTTAACATAGAAAGGCACAAAGATACGCAACCAGAAATCGTATTAAAAAAATGTCGTAGAAAAGTATACATAAAGAATTAAGTGCATATAAACATGTATTTGAAAATAGGAGCAGCCATATATTATGTGCACGTATGATCAACCCTTCACACAGCTTCCTATTTCTATACACGTGTGTAAGTGTGTGTATTTGTGTGTGATTGTGTATGTGTGTGTGTGTGCTTATTAAAATCATTATGGCAGATAAGGTTGTTTTTTTTACCTCAGGAATTTTTTTTTTAGTTATGACCATTTTATTTCTTGTTTAGCCCAAGTTGACCCTTATCGAGCTGACCGACTTATGATCAAAGACACTCCATTCATGCCCACCCTTCTTTTTTCCTATGTGCCTATGCTTAGCTACATTTTGTCTGTCTTTCAGAATTCAAATTCCGCCGAGGTCGACCTCACCTTTCATCCTTTCGGTGTCTATAAAATAAGTACCAGTTACGCACTGGGGTCGATGTAATCGACATATACCTTCCCCCGAAACGCTGGCCTTGCGCAAAAATTTGGACCCAATGTATATTAAAGATGTCTATTTGTCAATGTTTATGAAACAGACTATAAAAAAATCCCATACCATCAATGTTTGCACAAGGAAACATGTCGCAAATTTGCATTGACACAATCTATAATGGGACATTCAGCTGAAATATAAATGTTAAAATATACCTTTTTCGCAGCAAATAATAAGCAGGATGATAATTATATAATTAAATCATATATAATTACGATTCTAAAAGACACTTAGATCAATCAACAATAAGTCGTACATTGAAATATGAAAGAATCGAATCGAAGTCAAAAATAGGAAACTACTTAAAAAACACGTACACATTGAACTAACAACAAAGCTTAAAATGTTAGAATTATTGATATTAAAGCGTTCCATTACTTACGAAAATAGCAACACCTTAAAAATAAATATATATTATAAGTGTTTGCTAAGTCGTCTGTAATGTAATATTTCCAAGTAATTTTGTAATATTTAATTACGAAAATCAAGTCAATAATAATTTCTGAAAGACGCCATTGAATAGTATAATCGACGGTCAGCTGGAGCCAGGTGAGCTTCTATTTGCTGGAACTCAGTGAAAAAAAATAAAATAAAAGAGCTGCGTGTCGCAAGTCTAGAGGACAAAAAAAGGAGCTGCCTGTCGCACGTCTAGACCACTTAGACCAAGCAGTCTAACATCAGATGTTTACTTGTGTTAACCATACGCCGATGAAATGTTAGATCGACCTTGATTAGTAATTGAACTTGACAAACAAGACTAACAAAACACATTGCACAAATTGTGTATGTGCAAACATATTTAGATATAATGTAAAGTAATTTCGAGGTTAAAAACACTAAATTAAAACCAGCGGTTAGATGATCGTGAATTCGGGTCCCGTAATAAAATGTTCGTTACGTTCTAATAGTGAGCTCTGTTATACGTTCTTGCACACTAGCGTCCATGTTTTATAATAATTCTGTCAAGTTATAAACAGTATTGTTGGTTTGATAAAAGCATGAAATAGCGAAAAATTATAAGGGAATCACAAATATGTCTGTGTATGTCTGTGTGTATGTGCGTATGCGTGTATGTGTGTATGTGTGTATGTGTGCGTGTATGAGTATGTGTTTTGCTTGCATGTATATGTGTATGAATACCATATCATTTAGCAATATGACGTAAATGAAATAAATTATAGCGCACGCGTGTAGGTAACTGGAATATTGATTCTCGAAAGTCTTCTGTATTACCATGCATTATATTAGGTTGTTGCGCAAATAATGGCTGATTTCAGAAACATTATTTTATTCTGGAAAAATTAACAATAGAAATGTTTTGATTATTCTAACTATGAGCCGTGAACATCTATGCATCTCTGCCATCGACCAACGGGATTATTTATGCCTTGTTGATAAAAACTTATTTGGCTTTGATGCTAAGAAATCTTTGAAAGCTTCATTCCTCCTCTGGTTTGGACCTGAACGTTTTATCACTTAAAAACATGTTTAAATGCTTTAAAAAAATGGTAGTCAGTGGGCGAAAGACCAAGAGAATATTGAGCCTTGACTCTTCCGATTTCTATTCAGTGTATTTCGAACTGGACTCTATTAGCGTCCATTTCAAAAACATTTTAAGGTGTTATTTGAGAGATGTCTGGCAGCTATATATATATATATAGCGGTTCGTGTGACCAAGTAGAAGTTCTTCTGTTTAGTTAGTATTTATCTTTTAAATGTTCAATATGTCTAATTTTCAGTCCTTTACATCCTGGGCTCACACCACCGAGGCCAACTTTATCTTCAATTCTTCCGGAGTCGAAGAAATAGAGTACTAGTTAAGTACTGATGTCGATTCAACTGCCCAGTCCCTTCTCATCAAATTTCTGACCTTTTGTCTATGCTAGAAATAACACCTGTAACTAGGAAGGTACATGAAAAGTTAATTCCCAGAAGAACCAAGTGTACAACATGATTTTAATTGCGGTTTGTAGATATTAAGCTTCACTTAAATCTGTATCGCTAACAAGGAAAAACACAACCATCGCTTAATCTAATTTCTCTTCTATAAAAGCGAAAGATTTGTGCCTGCATCTGTAATAAATCAGTACATTTTCTCTACAGTTCCGAACTAACGTATGATACTTGCCGGATGTCCGTTCCTACTGTGATGATACGATACATCTCTTCCTTCTCTGTATATCGAGATCACAGCGCGAGATTTGCTGTTGCCATATTGGACACTGTCTTGAATTTTGTCTTTGATATTAATCCAGCCAAGAGTGGAATGGCTAAAAACAACAAAAAAGACGCCTAACAGCGCTGGTATCTGAGGAGTTATGTTAAGTGGACAATAGATAGAAGAATCGGAATTAGCTACGGATCAAGGCAAAGCAATGAGACGCTGACAATAGCGTCTGTCAGCGGTAAGGGTGCCATATCAGAGGAGATCTACCCAGAGAAAATTACTACAAGGGTATCAATGACGCAGTTGTTTCTTTAACCTTTCCATTACGAGGAAAAAAGTTTTCAATTCATCTGTTAATGATATTATCTGAGAAGAGAGCACGGTTTTCGACTTCAGTCTTATACGAACAATTCTCTCTCTGTAAGTGTATCATGGTGTAGATATTGCATGTATGTATGTATGTATTTATTTATATATGTATGTATGTTTATATATACATATACAATGCATATATGTGTTTGTGCGTGTGTGTGAGAAAAAGAGCAAGCGAGAGGAAGAGAGAGAGAGAGTATATAAGTAAATGTGTCGTATGTGCGCTTGTGCATGTAAATGTAAGATTCCACTTGAATATATTTTTAGCGTGCGTGTCGACGTGTGTTTACAGGCCCTTGTGTTCCAGTGAGTGCACGTTGTATATGAGTATATATGTGTGTATGTGTGT
>NC_069000.1:11970391-11970954 GCF_001194135.2 Octopus bimaculoides
ATATATATATATATATATATACATACATAATTTGTAGTACAAGATATGGATTCAGAGAATCAGATATCTATCGCAGGAAGCTCCTCTCAACTAGTCTATCAGACCACATAATAAGCCAATACAGAAAAGTGTAATGTAGTGTCCATGCAGCTGAAATGCAAAAAGATCAGATCTAGGAAAATGCCCCTAACTTTTTAAGGTTTACGTACATAGATAGATAGATAGATAGATAGATAGATAGATAGATAGATGCAAACATACATACATACATAATCAGAGGAGGAGGACGAGGACGACGAGGAAAAGAGTACAGAGAAGAAAAAGAAGAAGAAGAAGAAAATGACGACGATGACGATGGTGATGATGCTGATGGTGGTGGTGGTTGTGGTGGTGGTGGTACATAAAATCTGAAATGAAGAAATGATGAAACATGAATTTATAAGAATTTTGCTGGTTGAGTGATGTATGTCATCAGTTCCCGTTAAGTAAGAATATGTATTTCTGTAAGTGTGTGTATGTGTGTGTGTGTGTGTGTGTGTGTGTGTGTGTGTGTGTGTGTGTGT
>NC_069000.1:11972234-11973339 GCF_001194135.2 Octopus bimaculoides
TATCATGATATATATATAAGTTTAAAAAAAGACAAAAAACAATAACAAAAAACAACAACGTGAGGACGTGATACGGATAGTGTTATTAGACGCTCGGGAAAGGAAAGAGAGAGAGTATATATATATATATATATACATACATATGTCTGTGTTTGTCCCCTCACCATCGCTTGACAACCGATGTTGGTGCGTTTACGTCCCCGTAACTTAGCGGTTCGACAAAAGAGACCGATAGAATAAGTACTAGACTCACAAACCTTATGGTCTCAGCCAGCTGCAACGCTTATAAAACACACATTCTCTGTAAGAGCTTTTTGATGTTTAAGTTTAAAATCTTAAATACCATTTTTGTTATATTTATACAACGGAGAAGCTTCAGAAAATGACTATAAAACTTAAAAGTTTAAAACTCTTAAGAGTTATAAAACGTTAGATATTCAGCAGGCCTTCCTTTCTCTTCTCATATACGCAGCTTATAAAAACAGGATTTAAATGAGACAAGCTATTGGTGATGGTACATGTAACCTTCGGCTTCAGAAATGGTTGATGGTTAACTACTGACCAAGCCGGAAGTTATAGCTAACATTTTGTCGTCCGTCTGAAATGACCACAAGCCGAACATCTGGCAAAGTCGTTAAGTTCTCACCAATTATTTTGGCATTTTCTTCTTATGGTAATTAATCAGGCACTTTTTTTAATAAAGACGTACATTTTATGAGCTTTGTGATGCAGGTGTCATGCTGAACTCTTTACTCTCTTTACTCTTTACTCTTGTTTCAGTCATTTGACTGCGGCCATGCTGGAGCACCGCCTTTAGTCGAGCAAATCGATCCCAGGACTTATTCTTTGGAAGCCTAGTATTTATTCTATTGGTCTCTTTTGCCGAACCGCTAAGTTATGGGGACATAAACACACCAGCATCGGTTGTCAAGCGATGCTGGGGGGACAAACACAGACACATGAACATATACACACACCTACATATATATCTATATACACATATATACGACGGGCTTCTTTCAGTTTCCGTCTACCAAATCCACTCACAAGGCTTTGGTCGGCCCGAGGCTATAGTAGAAGACACTTGCCCAAGGTGCCACGCAGT
>NC_069000.1:11973386-11975936 GCF_001194135.2 Octopus bimaculoides
AAATCCTGTCGCGGTCAACTTTGCCTTTCAACTTTACGGGGTCGATAAAATAAAGCACCAATTAAGATTTGGAGTTGATGATATCGATTAACCTTTCAACTCACAATTGCTGACCGTGAGCCTAATTTTGAAACTAAGGTGGTAGGCTTGCAGAATTGCTTTGTGTGTGTGTATGTGTGTGTGTGTGTGTGTGTGTGTGTGTGTGTGTGTGTGTGTGTGTGTGTGTGTGTGTGTGTGTGTGTGTGTGTGTGATCTCCATGCATTTTGATCTGATTGTATTTCACACTAAAATTACACGTTTGTTCATAGGTAGGTGAGAGTTTTCTCGTTATATAAATGAATGTTCGCAATTGCAACACATACCAAGGCAATGCTCGCCGCTGCCGCCGCCATCAAAATCAGCAACGCCACCCTCACCACCATCACCACCACGACCACTACCTCTACCACCTCTACCGTCACCAACTCCATTACCATCACCATCAACCCCATTAACATCACCGTCAGCACCAGCACCAGCATCACTACCACCACTGTCGCCATCGCATTCACCAGCAACACGGCAACCACTATCACCACCACTACCACCATAATCACCACTACATCTCGTCCAAAACTATAGTATGTATGTATGTATGCGTGCTTTTATTAGTGCGTATGTATATCTGTCCATAAATGTATGAGTGTGCATGTTTGTGTGTGTTTGTGATTTTGTGTGCGGGTGTAAGCCGATGGTCGTTGTAAATAGATGTGACTTTAGCCTTAAACAAATTACTGTTTGAGTTAAGTTAAAAGCCACTTAGCTTCTTTCGGAAAAGTTCGTGGTTTTGGGGGCCCGTATCCGATGACATGACCTCTGTAATTGGGTACACTTTCATAGCTCGATTCCTTGACAAACACAAAACTTATTGGCACCTAACCAACTCTACTTATCTGGAAGTCACAGCAATAAATACAACATACATACATACATACATACATACATACATATGAGTATATAAATCTTGGACAAACATATATATATACACCGTACACATACACACACATACACACATATATACATGTAGCCTAGTTACCTATCAACTTAACTAATTATTGACGATGACCTCAGCACCTATCTTTCAATTTAAGATTATACACTCAAACACTCATTCACATATACACACATATTTGCACACATATATATATATATTTATGTATGTATGTGTGTGTGTAGGTATATACATACAGACATACATACATACAAACAGACAAATTAAAAACTATAAGGTTAATACACAAATTAAATTTATATATAGATGTGTGTGTGAGAGAGCATTTCTGTGTATGGGCGTGTATTTGCATAGATGCGTGTGTGGTTCTTTGTATGCTTGTATCTCTCTCTCTCTCTCTCTAATATATATATATATATATATATATATATATATATATATATATATATATGCATACACATAAGCACATTAGCACCGATTGTCAAGTAGTAGTGTGGGAATACGCAAAGACTCACCACGCGCGCGCGCACAAGCATATTCATTCGACGGGTTTCTTTCAGGTCCCGGCTACCAAACCCACTCGCTGGGTTTTGGTCGGCCTTGGCCTTAAGATGTCACACAGTAGGACTGAACCCGGAACCATTTGGTTGGGAAGCATTCTTCTTAATACACAACCGCGCACATATGTGTATGTGTGCGTGTGTGTAGATAGATATATAAACAGACAGATCGATAGGTTGACAAACAGACAGACATAGACAGACAGACAGAAGACAGACAGACAGACAGACAGGAGATAGATAGATAGATAGATAGATAGATAGATAGATAGATTATATGTGATAGTTTTCTATGTCTGCATCGTACTCCAGGTACGCAAACACCTTTTCTGCACACAGATAACCTATTCATTGGTAAAGATTGTTAGACATATTTCCTGTTCCTTTTGTGTGTGTGTGTGTGTGTGTAGATATGCCTGTGTTTGTGTAAATGATTCTTTTTAGTGTGTTTGTGCATGTATGTGTGTGTTAGTATGCAAGTATATGTGTCACGTGATTGCATATAAACACCTGTCCACAAGCAAGCGAGTAAGCACGCATTCACAGAGCGCCACCCGATTTCTTCCAACAACCTACATAGAGCCAGACGCAAGGATAAATACGTGTATATGTACTTAAGTGGACACACCCGGTTAATTGGTCAACTAAGTGCAGTGTCTGAAAGCCTGGATTGGGAGCTTAGGGGGTGGAGATTGGCCTGAAGGAGTGAGTGGGGTGTTAGTTAATCAACCTGGTTCTCTAATTCTCACTGACGTTCTAATCAGTTTTGAAGAAATGGACAAATTGGAACCGTCTTGGCTGTCAGAAACTGATTACAGACAGAACACTGACGCATGCGCCGCACATGCATGGATGCACATACATACATACACACAAGTACACGTTCACATACCATACATATATGTGAATATGCGTACGTGTGTGTATATATATATAAGTGTGTATATATAAATATATATATATATATATATATATATATATATATATATATATATATA
>NC_069000.1:11976194-11977284 GCF_001194135.2 Octopus bimaculoides
ATAGATAGATAGAAAGATAGATAGATATGCCAAATGATGTTTTGTGAAATATTTTTAATCAGAATTTTTTTCTCAGTACCTGCAAAACGTCCCCATGTAAGCGTGTGTGTAATTAAATGAACTGTCTATTGACATAGAAGGGATGTGTCCCTCTACTATTTGTTTTTCGTTTTCGTTTTTACTTTCCTATCTCTATCTTTGGGGCTTCCTGATTCATATCCCAAAATTCGTTTACATCAAATATCAGTTTAATGAGGGACACAATCTAATGCTTCAGCCGGTACGAAATCTTTAAAAACTGTTCTTGTAACTTACCGTCTCCTACTTTGAAACGTTTTGCATCACGGAGAGATTTTAAACCGTTTTAAATGCTTTTGCTTTGAATGTAAGCACTTAGAAAACTAAACTTCTGTCTCAAAGCATTACCTTTGATGTAACTTGATGAGAAATCTCTTTAAAATTTCCACTGTTTATCTTAACTTTGTACTAATTCTTTTTCTTTACAGACAATGCAAAGCTGGACAAAGAGGAATCATGAGAAAGGCTAGATCAGCATTTAGAAATGGAGATATATAGATTGTATGATTATGACATCATAAGGCATCCTGATCATAAGATAATGGTCAGCAGTCTTCACTACGTTATCGAATCATGGACCCCGTATGCTTTGAACAATAAAAGAACAATAGAAGAAAATAATATATATATTCAATCATTCATACATACATGAATGCATGCATGCATGCATACATGTTTTCTCAAACTAGTGTAATTGTGGCATATAAAAAAGACTGCTGCTTCTGTCTCTGGTGTTGGTCAAATTAATGTAAAAGCCGATGAGAAACTCCCCAAAGGTTCGAAAATCGATTAAGGTCGCTCTTCATGCTTTTCAATCCACGGAGAAAAGGCTAAATTAGTCCTCTTTATGAATGTACCATATAGTTTACATATATTTCATTTTGGCCCAAGTCAGCCAATTATTGCCGGTAAGTTTCGCACAGCATCTTCAGGCATGTCATAACTTAGCTAACTCGGCACAACAAGAAACTGAGCCGGCCATAATAATTCTCTCTCTCTCTCTCCCCCCCTC
>NC_069000.1:11978500-11980344 GCF_001194135.2 Octopus bimaculoides
CTTTTTATTTCTTTTCTTATTATCCTGAGTTAAGCAATTTTTTCGATACGACAAGGAATGACAACGTTTACGGTGGCGGCAGGGGCGGTGGTGGTCGTCGAGGTGACGAGTACGATGGCGAAGACGACGACAATGACGGTAAAAAAAAAAAGAACGAAAACAAAAGAGGGAAGAATTAAACAACAAAAGGAAAATGTATTTTGGCGAAAAAATTTTTTAAAAGGGGTAAAATTATAGAAAAAATGGCAAGAGCCAACAGTGAAACAGTAGATCGACAAAAAAAAGAGACGTAAATAACAACTGGTATCGATAAACAATAACAACAACAACAAAAACAGCGACAACATCAGCAGCAACAACACCACCACTAAGGAATAACGACAACAGCAGCAAAACCGCCACCACCACCATCAACAACAACAACAACAGCAGCAGCAACAACTACAGCAGCAACAAAACCATCACCACCACCAACAACATTAACAACAACAGCAACAAAACCTCCATCACCACCACCACCAACAACAACAGCAAAACCTGCTCCTCCACAACAGCAGCAACAAAACCTTCACCACCAACAACAACATTAACAACAACAACAGCAACAACAACAGTAGCAAAACTTCCATCACCACCACCACCACGACCAACAACAACAACAACAGCAGCAGCAGCAGTAACAGCAGCAGCAAAACCTCCAACAGCAACAAAAACAACAACAGCACCTGTAAGGAAGACTATAAGTTGGTTAGACATCAATGACCAAGACAACAAAGACTACAGCCGACGTTGGAAGACGAAGGTAAAACGACAACAACAAGGTAAATAAACTACATTATAAGCAATAATGGTGGAGGCGCATGGCTCAGTGGTTGGGGAGTTGAACTCGTGATCGTAAGATTTTGGTTTCGATTCCTGGACCGGGTGATGCGTTCTGTTCTTGAGCAAAACACTTCGTTTCACGTTCAGCTAGTCCACTCAGCTGGCAAAAAGGTCCAACCCTGAAACGGACCAGCGTCCCCCCGTCCAAGGGAAGACAAGCCTTTGATTGTATGACTAGGGAAAGAAATTTGATTTATTATTATTATTAATAATTATTTTTTTTTACTCTGGGGGAGGGAGCCAGTCGATTAGATCAATCCCAGTACGTAACTGGTACTTAATTTATCGACCTCGAAAATATGAAAGGAAAAATCGACCTTGGCGAAATTTGAACCCAGAACGTTAAGACGGACGGAACGCCGCCAAGCGTTTTGTCCGGTGTGCTAACGATTCTTTTCTACTTAGGCACAAGGCCCGAAATTTTGGCGGGAGGGAGCCAGTCGATTAGATCGACCTCAGCACGCAACTAGTACTTAATTTATCAACTCCAGAAGGATGAAAAGCAAAGTCGACCTCGGCGGCATTTGAACTCAGAACGTTAAGACGGACGAAACACCGATAAGCATTTTGTCCGGTGTGCTAACGATTCTACCAGTTTGGTGCCTCAGTAGCAGTTGGTATGAATCGAAAAGGAAGGAATTCGTTGTAGTGGTGGCTACCACTAAAACCACTATCACAATTACTCCTACTACTATCATCACTTGTTGCTGCGCTGGTGGTGGTAGTACTGGCGGTGAGATCAGTGGTGGTGGGTACGGATGGAGGTTAGATCCCGATATCTTCGAGGAATAAAAGAATTTCAATTCCGACCTTTAACATGCACTTCCTGACACCCTGCTGTTCTCCTCCCACCACTTCTTTTCTACCTATCTCTCTCTCTCCCTCCACTATCTATCTATCTATTTATCTATCTATCTATCTATCTATCTATCTATCTATCTATATATATATATATATATATA
>NC_069000.1:11980483-11981339 GCF_001194135.2 Octopus bimaculoides
CTCTATCTTTCAGTCTCTAAATATTACTCGCTTACGCTCTTATTCTTTCGTTCAATGTTCTCTTTCGCTTATTTACACACAATTTACAGATCACCCCCGCCCCTGTCTCCAAATCCCCCCTCCATATCTCACCCCACCCTCTTTTGTTTCACATTCTTTAGTCAGTCATTTGACCACTGGGTGTATCGTGAGAAAGGGAGAGCGTGATTTAAAGAGTGGGGTCGGGGAACGGGTAGATGCTGTTTTTTGTTTGTCTGTTTATTTTTTTTGATTGACTTTTTATTTTATTTTTTCTGTGTTTGTGTTTGTAGTTTTTGGAATGCGGCATGTCTGCTGCTTCTTTGATGATTGTATTGCAACGGAAGGAAGATTCCTCGGATAGATAAAGATATACAGCGAAGAAAAATGAAGAGGGTGGGGAGTGAGGGTGTAAGATATAAATAATAACGAGGGTTGGGGGGAGGAGGTAGGTGGATCAAGGGTTGATGAAAGTCTAAGGAGAATAATAATAGAAGGGGATGGGTGGCAAAAAGAAAGAACTCAATAAACGAGAAAGGGGGTGGATTTTATGAGGTGAAAACTTGGGGTAATATGTGATAACGACAAACTCCAGTAGTAGTAGTAGTATTGTTGTAATAGTAGTAGTTATTACTGTAGTAGTAGTAGTAGTAGTAGTAGTAGTAGTAGTAGTAGTAATATCAGTAGTAATAGTTATGCTGTAGTAGTGTAGTAGTGGTGGTGGTGGTGGTGGTGGTAGTAGTAGTAGTGGTGGTGGTGGTGGTGGTAGTAGTAGTAGTAGTAGTAGTAGAAAAAGGAAGAGGAGAAGGAGAAGAAGAGTAGCAGTATTGAAGCATGG
>NC_069000.1:11982027-11983267 GCF_001194135.2 Octopus bimaculoides
TGGAGCACCGCCTTTGGTCGAGCAAATCAACCCCGGGACTTATTGTTTGTAAGCCTAGTACTTATTCTATCGATGTCTTTTGCCGAACCGAAAGATTACGGGGACGTAAACACACCAGCATCGGTTGTCAAGCGATGTTGGGGGGACAAACACACACACACAAACACACACATACATATACATATATACGACAAGCTTCTTTCAGTTTCCGTCTACCAAATGCACTCACAAGGCTTTGGTCGACCCGAGGCTATAGTAGAAGACACTTGCCCAAGGTACCACGCAGTGGAACTGAGCCCGGAACCATGTGGCTGGTAAGCAAACAACTTAACACACAGCCACTTTTGCGTCTATATTTTTTCTCTTTTTCTTTTCTTCTTTTCTTTTTCATCATTTTAAACCGAGAACTGAAATAAAGTTAACTTTTCCTGTAAAAGGCAGGGGAAAAAATGGTTGTGACGTATATGCATTGAAAATAGAATCACTTGCTGGGTAAATAAATCTTGATAGCCAGCCACCACAAGTGGGAAGCGAAACCGTGTTGTCTGGTGACCGAGACGACTGTGGTGGCTCTCGATTCTGTGGTTGCTCTGTCCGACTCTGGCTGTGTCAGAATATTGCCTGTTGGGTGGTCGGCGGCTATCAATCTTATTCAGCTA
Source organism: Octopus bimaculoides (assembly GCF_001194135.2). Lineage (NCBI taxonomy): Eukaryota > Metazoa > Mollusca > Cephalopoda > Octopoda > Octopodidae > Octopus > Octopus bimaculoides. The sequence continues at coordinate 11,982,687 of NC_069000.1, forward strand.
CATGACTGCGGACAATAGATGTAAGCTTGAATGCAAGCATCATTAGATTAGTGCAGCTAGGCGGGTGGAAATTTGTAGGGGTTAACCAAGTAAAGGACCAGCAAAAATATGAAGTGATGGGAGATAATGGGAGGAAATAGGAAGGGATACATACATACATACATACATACATGGGCGCACATATGTTTTAACATGCCGTGCGTAAAAGCACAGACACGCACACACAGATATATATATTCAGACGCAGCCATGCTTATATACCAAGTGTATGTGTGTGTATGTGTGTGTGCACGCGTATGTATGTGTGCGCATGTGTAAATGTATACGTATATAGCTAGATAGTTATGTGGATAGATAGATAGATAGATAGATAGATAAATAGACAGATAGATAGATACATACATACATAGACAGACCGACAGGCAGACAAACAAATAGATGGATAGATACCTTATGGTATGTCAAGTTTGGTGAATTCTTGAATCTTGAGATTATTTTCCGTTCTCATTTTAAAAACCATCAATATATATATATATATATATCTGATATACTATTATATATATATATATATATATATATAT
>NC_069000.1:11984098-11985628 GCF_001194135.2 Octopus bimaculoides
TTGTGAGTGTTTATTGAGCGAAAACACCTAAAGCTCCACGGGGCTCCGGCAGGGGATGGTGGCGAACCCTGTTGTACTCTTTCACCACAACTTTCTTTCACTCTTACTTCCTGTTTCTGTTGTGCCTGTAATTCAAAGGGTCAGCCTTGTCACACTCTGTGTCACGCTGAATATCCCCGAGAACTACGTTAAGGGTACACGTGTCTGTGGAGTGCTCAGCCACTTGCACGCTAATTTCACGAGCAGGCTGTTCCGTTGATCGGATCAACTGGAACCCTCGACGTCGTAAGCGACGGAGTGCCAACAACATATGTGTGTCCGTGTATCATGATCTCTATATGGGCGCCTTTTTCGTGACTACGTTCCGACCGTATATACATGTGAGTGCGTGTGTATATATGTATGTATGTATGTTTTATATTTTCTTTGCTTCAGTCATTAGACTGCGCCCATGCTGGAGCACTGCCCCGAAGAATTTTAGTCGAACGAATCGACCCCTGGTCTTATTTTTTTTGTATATATATATATATATAGCTTGGTACTTATTCCATCGGTGTCTCAGGTCGAACCGCTAAGTTACGGTGATGTGTACAAATCAACACCGGTTGTCAAGCGAGGGGGGGGGGGAGAAACCAGACACACACACAAACACACACAAGGTGTTTTCGCTCAATAAACACTCACAACGCCCGGTCTGGGAATCGAAACCGCGATCCTATGACCACGCGTCCGCTGCCCTAACCACTGGGCCATTGCGCCTCCACAACAACAGCCAGTAAGAAGGAGGTATAGAAATAAATAGAATGATTATTGCTTCTAACGATTGTAATTAGTCCAAACATATTTTGACAGACTATAAACACAAGTACAGATGTTCATCTCGGGATGACCTGCCGAATACGCGAATTCCGTTCCAGAAATCTAACTAATAGCACTTTCCCTCGTCCATAGACCACATCTAAGGAATGTTAATTGTCTACAAGCTTTGGTGGAAGACCTCAACTTGGCAAGATTTGACCTGCTGTGGCCGTGTGACCTTAATGCTGTGTTCCTAATATATACATCTGCTCAGTACAGTGGCAAATAGAAAGAAAACTGTGTGTATTCCTGTCCCCCCTCGTTAATTACTCGGAAACGTATCTATCTATCTGTCTATCTATGCACACACGTATACACATACATACACACACACACTCATACGCATATATACACACATAGAAGCATATTTACACACATATGTATATATCTGTGATTATACACAATACATTACACAACCCTATCTTGCTCTCGCTCTCTCTCTCTCTCTCTCTCTCTCTCTCTCTGACACACACACACACACACACACACATATATGTATACAGAGGTCGTCGTCGACTTACAACCTACCCGACTTACGACCGATCGACTTTACGACGATTGGCGGGCCAGCTTCCGGCAGCAATAATAAATAGTCGAATTGAAATCTAATGGGTTTCATTTCTTAGAAATTAAACTGTCTACGGATGATGTCAGCTAACAAATGCTTCTCCT
>NC_069000.1:11986660-11987477 GCF_001194135.2 Octopus bimaculoides
ATACACATGCATATATATATATATATATATATATATATATAAGTATATACACATGCATATATATATATACGCATATAAACTTGCATATATATATATATATATATATATATATATACATACATACACAACATATATATATATATGTTACACATACATACACACATATACACAAATACATATGTGCGTGTGTGTCTGTGTGTGTGTATATTATTCTATCATCCCATTTGTAACTTGAAAGTGATCCAGATCGCATCAGTTTCCTTTCATCTTAACGAAGTTCAATAAAAATGCAATGAGTCGATTTTGCGTACAAAACTGACCTAACACCTCGTCAAAACACACCAACGCACGAACACACAAACACGTACATACACACACGCACACACACACACGCTTACGCGTTGACTCACACACGTACACAACACACACACACGTAGATTCACACTCACACACCGCGCGCGCATCTCTGTGATGTAGACCATACCTACATTTCACTTCATCAAATGGCATACACAAACAATGGGTTTTAAGAAAATATTGACTTTACGCCGAGTCACTAACTATATATATATATATATATGTATGTATACTGCTCTCTACAACTGTGTTAGCATGGTGTTTTAAATGGTCGTTATTGATCAAAGGTTTATTAGGGCTCAGACAACCCTTACGCCTGGTGTAAGTTAATAAAACGTAGGGACCTTACTTCTGACCCTTTCATGCGGCTGACAACTTTTATCTGTGTTAAATAACTTAACAGAAACTAATGGAGCCCATTTATTACAGAGAGAGAGAGAGAGAGAGAGAGAGAGAGAGA
>NC_069000.1:11987618-11989935 GCF_001194135.2 Octopus bimaculoides
GAGAGAGAGGTTGGGGGAAGAAAAACTAACAGAGTAGCAAAATAGATTTGATCCTTAACAAATCAAGATAAGGCTTTAGAAAGGTTACTTCCGGTAATCAGCGTTTAGCCAAATGGTATACAACAAGGCGCGTGGCTCAGTGGTTCGGGTGTAGAACTCACGTTCGTAAGGCCACGAGTTCTATATTCGGCGGTGTTTTATGTCCTTGAGCAAGTCGCTTTATTTCGCGCTATACACCAACCCACTCAGCTGGCTGAAAAAATGAGTAGTACATGTATTTCAGAGGGCCAGCCTTGTCCCATTCAGTGTGTCGTTAAGAACTGCGTTAAGGGTGCGAGGGCCACTTGCACGTTATTTCACGAGCTGAGGGTTCCGTTGGTCGGTTCAAGTGGAACCCTTGCCGTCGTAAGCGACGAAGTGCCATATCATACAATGATTAATTTAATATGAACCTCTCAAGGAAGATGACCGGGATTATTTAACCCTAGGTTAGCCGTGATCAAGCAGACCCATGACCAACAGTGTTGTATTTGGGACAATTCTGGGTCCTCCCACCACACTGTTTTTATATTTCCACTCCTAAATATAGTGTATTCTTGGATCACATTATCCAACATACCTGTTTTTATTTTTTGTAAGGCGTTAGGGTGGGAGTTGATAGATATTTGGTTTCTATTTCTAGCAGGTAATAGCGCCTGTACAGTTTGTTGGCTCGATATGGTTGTGTGATTCAGAAGCACGTTTTATAATCATGCTGTTTCGGGCTCAGTTCCATTGCGCGGCACATTAGGTAATATTTTCTTCTAATAACCCCGGATCGACCAATGCCTTGTGAGTGAAACTGGTAAACGGAAACTGTGTGGAAGCCCATCGTATGTATATGAATGCGTGTGCGTACGTGCGCGCGTGTATGTGTGTGTGTGTATATATGTGAGTGTGTGTGTATGTGTATGTGTATTTCTTTGTGTCTGTAGGTGCTGTCCAGCACCGCTTGACAACAGGCGCTGGTTTCGTTAACGCCACCGTGATTTAGCGGTTCGGCAAAAATGACATTACTGGCATCGATTTGTTCGCTAAAAATTAAAAAAATAAAATAAACTAAAAATCTTCCAAGGCGGTGCTCCAGCATGGCCGCAATCCCAATGACTGAAGCAAGTAAAAGATTTTAAAAAATCAAAAAAAATCAAGGATATTGTTTGCAAAAGAAAAATCTGATATTACTGGGCATAAATAACCAATTAATTGACTGTTTGATTTCTTTTAAATGAAATCGCTTTATAACAATGTGGACACTTCATTACTGATAGAAGTCATCAAAAGGCCATGTTAGCACATACTAAAAAAGAAGCGTGCGTACGCAAAGACACACACACGTATGCATACACATACGTATGTACATACACACCCAAAGGTGTTTGATTTAGAATATCCTGTGTATAATTCTATTATATACACGCACAATACACGGTGCTCCAATATATTTAATTATATAGTCTTAAAGACATAAAAGCAGTGATAAAACAATGTTTTTCTTTTTAATTGAACTGAATAAACAAGATCTTTTGATTTCGTTGGTTAATTCAGTTATTATTATTGTTGTTGTAGTTGCTGATGTTGTCGGTATTAATATTATTATTATTATTATTAGTTATTATTATTATTATTATTATTATTATTATTATTATTGTTATTTCTCTGGTAGCCTTTGTAACAGTGTTTCATCGGAACGAATTAAATTTAGCAAGCAACAGCTTGTTACCTGACTTCCAAACTAAGCTAGACTTCCGGGTGAGTTAAAACTGCCTTGTATTACAATACAAGGTCCTACTTCGAAGTCTCACCTTCAGCAAAGCTTTAATTAACAGAAACTTCAAGTTTCCCTTTTTGATCTGGCAGCTGCTACTATTATTGTTTACAGTGCTACGTACGACACTTTCCCAGCAGAATTTCATCGCTTCTGTTTCTATTTTCTCTTGTACCAATGGCCAAACCGAATGTATTTTGGATGGCTGCTCTATTTCAACTCTTAGCTTAGAAATGGAGAAAAAACATAGTGCTTGATATATTAAAAAATAAGCCATCGGGGGCTAGAAATAAAGCGGAAAAACTTGGAATGCTTCGACTTCGGGCAGGCATGTGAGTTGTGCGAAATCTGTGATGAGCCCAAGTGATGATGATGACCAGGATTTGCCTTTGATATATATATATATATATATATATATATGTATGTGTGTGTGTGTGTGTCTATGTATATATATTTGTACATATCTCTATCTCTATCTCTATCTCTCTCTCTCTCTCTCTATATATATCTATA
>NC_069000.1:11991051-11993975 GCF_001194135.2 Octopus bimaculoides
TATATATATATATATATATGAATTCGTAATTCATTTCCTGTAAATAAAATTTAATTTCGTGACGCGTTCTTTATTTTGCTTTAATTTCCTCGCCCAGAAGAGATGGTTACGACCAAGACTGGTGTAGCCCCCTGTTGTTAAAACTAAGAACGACTGAACGAACAAATGACTACTGAACTTCACAATGCGCAGAGATGTCCCCCGTAATTGTTGCAAATATAAATATAAATATGTATGTATATATATATATATATATATATATATATATATATATATATGCGTGGGATGAAAAGAATTCTGGTGTGCCCACAGATCACTACAAAAATGTATCGCATTTTATTATTATTATTATTATTATTATTATCATTATTATTATTATTTAGCGCGGATGTGTCAGAGGAACGACAAATGAAAGATAAATATATGTATAATAGTATATTGTATTGTGATATCCCAGAATACATCGCGCAATACGATGTTAGCATTACCGCTCGTATGTGGGAAAGAGTATGGCATCATTGAGACAGATGCTAAGCGAAGAAGAATGTATGAGTCAGGTTGCTTCTTGCTGAGTTTGTGAAAAATCATAATACGATATATATATATATATATATATATATGCATATATGTATATACATATATATACATATATATATATATATATATATGAATATATGTATATACATATATATACATATATATATATATATATGAATATACATATATGTATATATGCATACGTACATACGTATATATATATATATATATATATATATATATATGTATGTATCGTTTTACTCTTTTACTTGTTTCAATCATTTGACTACGACTATGCTGGAGAACCGCCTTTAGTCGAGTAAATCGACCCCAGGACTTATTCCTTGTAAGCCTAGTACTTGTTTTATCGGTCAATTTTGCCGAACCGCTAATTTACGGGGACGTAAACACACCAGTATCGGTTGTCAAACGATGTTGGGGGGACAAACACAGACACACGCAAACACACACACATATATATGTATATGCATATATACGACGGGCTTCTTTCAGTTTCCGTCTACCAAATCCACTCACAAGGTTTTGATCGGCCCGAGGCTATAGTAGAAGACACTTGCCCAAGGTGCCACGCAGTGGGAATGAACCCGGAACCATGTGGTTGGTAAGCAAGCTACTTACCACACTGCCACTCCAGAAATAGTATTAAATTAAAATAGTTCCCTGTGTGTCATATTGGATGCAGATACGTAGGGAAAGACAAATGCAATTTATTTCATGGGATCATATCCGTATGCACATACGAATTCTGTATGCACATATCGTTCCGTAGCAGCATTAACAATGCTAGACGTTCATTTCCGCCGCGTCAAGTTTTGTCTGTGGCATGTATCCGTTGCCAGCCGCATATTAAGACAAAATCCGTCGCTTCCTATGTAAGAAAAACAGTGATTGAAAAATAACTGATCCTGTGATTGGCCCTCCAGACAATCGCAAGTGAAGAAATAATGGTTATAAATACATCTAATGCGAGTACAAAAAGATATTTGAAAATATGCAATCAAGCCAGACCGACAGCCATGTTAGAAATCATTATTATTTTTTACCCAAGTGCTACAATGAAAAAAAATGAAAAAAAATAGATGACGCAACGCTCTGGTTGAAACGCACTTATAGTGACAATGCTCTCGGATTTAGCCGGATGTATGAGCTATCCTTATAATAAGAGTTAATATGTGTTGGAAATAAGGATATGCTGTGAACATGATACACCGTAATAAAATTACAGGAAATGCTAAATCCAAACCCCTCTCGATTAGATATGAACTGGAAAATAACTGTCAATGGCACAACTCTTGGCTAAGATTTTTTTTCTTTTTTCTCTTTTGTTTTAAATTTTATTCCATAGGGGCCCCATTGTTGCAGCTACAGACATTTTTCTTCTATTCCTGTCATCGATGTTGTCCAAGGAAAAGGCAATGACATTACTTGTCACCAGTGGCGTCACAGGCGAAATCCGACCTCAAAGAGCTGGCAAAAATATCTGTTTCTTACATTGGCACAATGTTTTATCTTTTACTTGTTTCAGTCATATATATATATATATATATATATATATATATATATATATATATATATATATATATATATATATATATATATATATATATTTGTGTGTGTGTATGTATGTATTTCTGTGTCTGTGTTTGTCCCTCCACCATCGCTTGACAACCGATGTTGCTGTGTTTATGTCCCCGTAATTTAGCGGTTCGGCAACAAAGACCGATAGAATAAGTACTAGGCTTACAACGAATAAGTCCTGGGGTCGATTTGTTCGACTAAAAAAAGGCGGTGCTCCAGCGTGGCCACAGTCAAATAACTGAAACAAGTAATAGAATAAAAGAATATGAGAATATGAGTATAAATATATCAGTAAATGAATGTTCACGGTATTTCAGCTATGGGTCGGCGATGAATCATTGTATATAAGAAACCCGTGGACGGCAGCACCTGAAAGGCCATATATATTAAGGGGCAGAACCAAATGGGAAACTAAGTGAGCAGACATACTTTCGTCTTTTCTCTCTTCTTCTTCTCCGTTTCTGCCCACCTTCCCTTCATTACTGCGACACCCACCACCACTACCACCACTACCACCACTACCATCATTATCAACAAGACTCCTCCCACCCCAGCAAACTACCACGACGACCACCACGGCCACCACTGCGACCACGACCACCACCGCGACCACGACCACCACCACCACCACTACCAGAATCGTCGCTATCACATCACTTACGTTCCATTTCGTTATTATTATTATTATTATTATTATTATTTTAATGGATCAATGGAAGGAAATGGGTAATTGTTCCCAGTGGCAGGCCAATTCCCGTTTGACGGTATTGTTTGTATTGCACCTCGCT
>NC_069000.1:11994783-11996790 GCF_001194135.2 Octopus bimaculoides
ACACACACACACACACACACACACACACGCACACACAAGTTTGTATACATCAACACAAACGCACGTTCATACAATGTGGAGGTATTGTGAAGGAAACGAATGGATAGGTGAATGTGCTACTGTCTATGTATGTATGTATGTTCTTGTTTTAATTATTTTAATTCTTCCTTTGGGGAAGGAGATGGTTTCTAACAAAGATGCAAAACTCAATTGTTGGAATGCAGCTAAAAATAATGTCACGTTTTAAACTTAGGAAAAGTCTTGAATATCTTTACTGTTTCACTTACCGATTGTATTTGTAATGCGCGGGTTAGTCAGTTGTTTTCTTTTTGTATGTATATATGTATGTAAATTTGTACGTACATTTTTCTTTTACTTATAATAGCATTCTTGTATATCTTACTCAATGCGGATGGATATACTTATAAAAGACCACAAAACTGCTATATTATTTTGAGAAAACTTCTCGTCTGAGTTCTGAGTTCAAATTCCGCTGAGGTCGACTTTGCTTTTCATCCTTTCGGGGTCGATAAATTAAGTACCAGTTGCGTACTGAGTCGATCTAATCGACTGGCTCCCTCCCCTAAAAATGTCGGGCCTTTTGCCTAGAGTAGAAAAGATTATTTTGAGAAAACGTCTTATCTACCTTTACGTTCTGAGTTCAAATTCCGCCGTGGTCATCTTTCATTCTTTCGAGGTCGATAAGTTAAGTACCTGTTGCGTACTAGAGTTGATCTAATCGACTGGCCCCTTCCCCTAAAAATTTCGGGCCTTCTGCCTAGAATAGAAAAGATTCTTTTGAGAAAACTTCTCATACATATATGTATAGTGCTAAAAAGTACAAGAGTGTGTCAGTAGCTGTGGAGAAGTGCACTATAGCTGTGTAGAATCGCCAAATCTGATAGAGGGGCCGCACTATTTGTCTTGAACCCGAAAGCACGTGGTTGTGCGGCGAATTTCCTCATCACACATTTATGGCAGCGCCTAGTCATTGTCTTACTACATATTTCTTTATTGACCACAGGGGGCTAAACATAGAGGGGACAAACAAGGACAGACAAAGGGATTAAGTAGATTACAACGATCGCAGTGCGTTACTGGTACTTATTTAATCGACCCCAAAAGATGAAAGACAAAGTCGACCTCGGCGGAATTTGAACTCAGAACGTAACAGCAGACGAAACACCGCTAAGCATTTCGCCCGGTGTGCTAACGATTCTGCCAGCTTGCCGCACTTACTACATGTCTTACTACATGTCTTACTACATGTCTTACTACATGTCTTACTACATGTCTTACTACATATTTTGTGCTTACAAAGTCCACGTGGGCGTGGCTGTGCGGTAAGAAGTTTCCTTCACAATAATATGGTCCCGGGTTCAGTCCCACTGCGTGGCATTTTGGGTAAGTGTCTTCTAGTATAGCCTAGGATAGACCAAAGCCTTGTAAGTGGATTTGGTTGAGTGAGAACCCTTAATCTAGCAGGTAAATAACCCACCAGTTTACGAGCTATTATTACCTCAGCCTTAGCGAAGGCGGAGATATTATTTTTCAGTCGTGTTTGTTCGTTTGTTTGACCGTGGACAAGATACCTCAAGAACCGCTGGGTAGATTCGGATGAAACTTTCAGGAATGTTTGGCCTCGTGGCTGGCACGAACTGATTAGATTTTGGGATCAATCCAGTACCAGACAAGGATTCTGGATTATTTTTCCTGTTTTTTTTTTTTTAGTTAATTTTTGAGAGCGGTCAGGTTCATTTTTAGAATTCTCGTTCGTGAGAGCAGTCGAGTTTATTTCAGATATTCTCATTTAAAAAATCATCTCTGGCTAATCATTGAGAGGACGTTGGTGTTGCCTTGGCGGAGGTTTGTGCTCTCTGAGTGTTCTTGGTTTTTTATAGTTTCATTTGTAATTGCTTTTTCTGTTTTAAAAATAAGATTCCTTGTGTAATTTTATAGACACAGATATGTTTCTATCCAAATATCAGAATGTATCCATCTTTAGAC
>NC_069000.1:11997074-11997726 GCF_001194135.2 Octopus bimaculoides
GTGTGTGTTGCATGCAGACATCATATATACGTGCGTACGTGCGTGCGTATGTTCTGAAGAAGCTGACGAAAACGTGCCTCGGTCTATGTACCATCCCACCGACCTCCTCAATCGCTTCATTTCCAGTGTCTCATAATTACTACGGGGGTGGTCTGGAGTCAGACAGAATTGAAAAACACCTCCACCCACGCATTCTCGTTCTCGCACACGCTCTCCCTTGCTCTTTCGTTCACACATTATCTCCCTTCCTTCTTTCTGTCTCACGCTGTCTTCCATATTACTTGTTGTTAGGTCTTCCCTTCCCTTCTCTCTCTCTATCTCTCGTTCTCTCTCTGGCTCTCGCTTTTCTTTCCTTTCTCCTTCTGTCTCATCACAAAGTTTTTTTGTCCCAATTGTCTCTGCTTCCGCCATGAAATTTTACCCTGCTGTTAATATAGCCCTTTACATTGGTCTGTATATATAAGCTGTCAAACAACTAAAGGGATGTGGGACAATCATCATGAATGTGTGTGTGTGTGTGTATGTGTACAGGTGTGCATACATTACTCGGTGATTTTCAACAGCAAAGGACATGGTTTTATACATCATCATAATAATATCAAAGGGATTTCTTGTATGTATTGGACATAAGTACACACATATATATTATACA
>NC_069000.1:11997826-12001019 GCF_001194135.2 Octopus bimaculoides
GTGTCTTCTACTATAGCCTCGGGCCGACCAAAGCCTTGTGATTGGATTTGTTAAACGGAAACTGAAATGAGTCCATCGTGTGTGTGCGTGTGTGTGTGTGTGTGCGTGTGTGTATGAGTGTGTGTGTATTTTAATGTCTCAATGGTTACCTTATCCTATAGAGCATGGGATTTCATGAAGGTTATTTCTTGCGTAGCGACCAACCACATTGAAGCATCCTCTTCTCAGCAGAGTTTTAGTACTCTTACTGACAGAGTAAACTAACCCAGAACAGTCACGTGTTGACAGTAGAATCTGGCCTATCTTTAATTCTTCAATGGAAAATACACAGTACTCCTGCTCTTCTGAGCCTATCTGTTTGTTAGTCAAACTTGTCTGTCTGTCAGTGAATGTCTGTCTGTTCTTCTATCCCTGCCTTTCTCTCTCTCTCTCTCTCTCACTCACTTGCTCTCTCTCTCTCTCTCTCTCTCACTTGCTCTCTCACATAACACTTCTGACACAGCTCCTTCGTACGTTCTCCTTCTTTCCCTGCAATTTTCAGTACCTCTCTTCCTTCTTTTTACAAGTACTCCTCTCACAACCAATTGACCTCATCCTTTCGTCTCAATACATTTAAACACCTTTACCATCATCTCTCTCTCTCTCTCCCTCTCCCCCTCTCCCTCTCTCTTTCTCAATACTTTCTATATATCTCCTTCTCACTCTCTCCTTCCTCATACAATTTCCTTCATCATTCTCGCGTAGTTTCTCTCCACCTATTCGTTGTTCTGTATCACAGCATTTTCCTCACTCTTACCAAACATTTTCCAGTACTCACCTCTCTTTGTCTCCCGCCTCTCTTTGTCTCTCTGTCTATTTCTCTCTCTCTCTCTCTCACACACACAAACAACAAGCTTTCATTCCCGACTCCCTTTTGCCCTCTTTAATCCCTCCGTCCCTCTTTCTCTCTTTCATTCTTTCTCATATCCTTCTACTTCCATCTTCTTTTGAAACTCTTCATCTAAATTGAACAACGGCTTCCTTCATACACTACGTAACTTACTCTCACATACACGAGACTTTTCGTACATTTTCTCTCTTACACAGCTCTTCCTCACCCCACTCTCTCTCTCTCAACCATTCTATCACGTTCTTTCGTAACACTTCGCCCTTATCCCCCCCTCTTTCTCTCTCTCTCTCTCTCTCTCTCTCTCTCTCTCTCTCTCTCTCTCTCTCTCTCTCCTACAAAGCCTTAAACACCCAGCATTTTTTGTTTCATCATTCTCGTTTGGCATTGTTGTTTGCCTGCTCGTTGGTTCTGCTTAGTTGCATTGCAGCCACGGTCGATATCGAATGCAAAATGGCGTGAAATAAGCTTCTAAACAAGCCGAAAACAACACAGTACGAGGTATCTCTTAGATCGTCTTGTCACCTCTACTCATTATCAAATCCTCGATCTCTTAAGGCGACACCGAATGATTGTTTCAGCCTCCGTTTACTCTGTTTAATGTCGGTAATTGTCAACCTGATGCATCAAAATTACTTTCGTCTGAAACACACAGAGAGGAGAGAGAGAGAGAGGAGAGAGTATTTCCGATGTTATAAGTCGAAAGGCGCCACCTTCGTCTACTTCAAATACAGATAGTTTTTCTCTTTCTTCTTTCCGTCTCTTTTCCACCCGCTTGTTTAATATGGCTGACAAGTTTCCATTTAGCGACCCTCCATTCCACGTGTCTCCTCATGTTCTGTTTAGTCCATTCGTTTTGAATTTTCCGTTCGAAGTTTCCATTCGTTTTGAATCTATTCTTTTTTTAAAAAGCATTCCATACTTGTTAGGCTGAATTTTCATCCCGTTCTAAGCCGTGAAAGTACCTGTAATATAACTGTCACTCATTTAATATACTTTAAACAGATTTGTCATGTAAATACCCGAAAGAAATTTATCCGATACGACGCTTTAACGAATCTACTTATTCACTGATTATATATATATATATATATATATATATGGGAGAATTTACGAAAAAAACAACAGACGAAGACAGGTGGTGTAAACAACAAATGGATGTATTAGTTTAACGCTCGGGAATAGAGAAAGGCTTTGACGTTTCGAGCTACGCTCTTCAACTGAAAGGAACACAGAAAGAAATAAGGAGAAAAACAAGGAGAAAAAAATATAAATGTAGTGGTCAGCGATCTATCATGGCGAATATATATATATTTATATATATATATATATATATATATATATATATATATATATATATATATATATATATATATATATATATATATACATATATATATATACACTCATGGATAAACAATATATAAGAAAATAAATGCACATAGTGAACATTTAGGTCCTGTCCGTTGTAATTTTTTACTTAAACGAAAATGTACAAAATGGCGTCGGCAGCCAGTGACGGTGAAAGGGGAAAAACATGGTGGCGTAACTAATCGGTCCTTGTCTCTATCATTATCAGCTGATTAAATTCAAGTGACCAATGACACAATCTTTTACAAATTGTGAGTGAATATACACACATTATATATGTGTGCATGTGCGTGTGTGTGTGTGTGCGCGTGTGTATATACTCACATGTATAAATGATTTTGGTAGTGTATAAGAATGTATACACACACATATAGAGTGCAGTGCCGCACCGATAACCAGTTGGCGGAAGACCTGCCTGGGGTTAAACTAGTAGTAATATGGAACAGCTACTTTGACGTGGCAATTGAATACTACTCTGATCAGGTCATTATATCAGGTCATTAAGAATGAAATGAGCGCACTGTACATTCATGGTTTGAGAAGACAGCGAGGTTTCTAGTTCATCTGATCAACGGAACAGCCTGCTCGTAAAGTTAACGTGCAAGTGGCTGAGCACTCCACAGACATACGTATCCTTAACATAGTTTTGAACCCGGAACCATGTGAGAAATTCGGCGTGGCACACAAGGTGACAAGGCTGGCCCTTTGAAATATAGGTACTACTCAGTTTTGCTGGCTATATGGACTGGAGTGACGTGAAATAAAATTTCTTACTCAATGATACCACGCAACGCCGGGAATCGAACTCACGACCCTACGCTCGTGAGCCTAATTCTCCTAACCACTAAGCCACGCGCCTTCACTTATGTGTCAGTAGATAAATGGAAACACAAGTCTGCACAATCTCCTCTCCAGGAAGAAAAAAGAGCTTGGTCC
>NC_069000.1:12002874-12004727 GCF_001194135.2 Octopus bimaculoides
ACACACACACACACACACACACACACACACACACACACACACACACACACACACACACACACATTATCATCTGCATCCAAAATACAGCAACAAAGGGATCTTCAAAATGGTTTCCCCATCTGTAGAAATAGCAACCAAATTTCTTTTCGTGTTACACCCGTCAGTCCACTTTGGGTGGTAGATTTAATTGCTCGTCGGGTTTTAACGTGCCAACAGGTGCCCTGGTACTTTTAGCAGATTCCTACACCCCTTTTGCAAGCATTCGGGTCGGTTGTCCGGATTGAGATTAACTGTCCCTACATCGCTGTCAAAGCTAAAAGAAGTCTTGTTCGCAGTTAAAATGCTTCTATCTTAGATCTATTTCATTTGTGTGAAGGTTGGTGGTTTAGCAGTCAAGATATTCGGCTCACGATTGTAAATTCGTGAGAGCAACCCTTGGCAACGCATTTTGTCCTTGAGCAAGACACTTTATTTCATGTTGCTCCAGTCCACTCTGCTGGCAATAATGAGTAGTACATGCATTTCAAAAGGCCAGTCTTCTCATATTCTGTGCCATGTCGAATCTCCCCGAGAAACATGTTAAGGATACGCGTGTCTGTGGACAGCTCAACCACTTGCACTTTAATTTCACGAGCAGACATCGAATCTACACATCCAAGAGAGCACCTGACCGACCTTTTATTCTCTATCTTTTTCTTTGTGGAAGAAACATGCAGTGTTCGTTAAAAATGACCTGAGAGGCAAACTGTATGTAACATCGGTGACCCTAACTATTCCACTAGACGTTGAGGACCCAAGGGAGAAAGGCGCGAAATACTATGTGTTTTAGATCATGTCCCGTAAGTTCACCGCCATCAATTCACCGTTTTTCTTTCATTTGGTCGCTTATTTTTTTGTTGCAATAAAATAGTTTATAACTATTAATGGTGAGATAATATGGATATATTTTCTCGGTAAATTTTCGTCACGGTGAACTTTCTCTGCGGTGAACTTACACATAATCGTTATAGGTACGTACATGGTATGGGCGTGCTTGTATGTAGTGACTTAGACGCTAAAAGTTTTGTGACCGCGATGTCTAATCAGAAATCAGTCTTTGTAAGTAGTTCTCAATCGGGGTCCGTATGATCCTTGGGGTCCGTTTAAGATTTTGTTGTTAAAAATTTATGTGAAATAAACTGGTTATACTTTTACAATGCGCAAAATATTTTTGCAATTTTTTTTTAATACAATTCCTAAAAACATTAAGTTATAAAAATATAACAGTGTTTTTTAAACATTGAAAGACTGAGGGGGAGCATCTAAATAAAAGAGGAATGAAAGGGGTCTATAGGCGAATTATGGTTGAGGGCAATTGGTCTATACTGTCGCTTGATATTGTAGAAATAGCAGGTAAAATTCCCCTCCGTTCTCAATCTGCAATTAAAAAAACATCAACCAAAAAAAAGACAATTAAAGGAGACTTAGGATAATGCAGGTCTGAAAATAAAAGATGAAAAGAAAAAAAAAAAAAGAAAAAAACTGGCGTGGTGGCCTCAGATGGAACGCTTATGATCATAGTTTCCCTTCTATAGTGTCTTAACAAAAACAACGTAATTGAGTGACATATAATCATTATCATATATGTGTGTATGCTGACTTGTCTATGTGTGCATGTCTGTGATTGCAAATGTGTGTTTACATTAGATGTGTGTGTGTGTGTGTGTGTGTGTGTGTGTGTGTTGATAAGAAACTTTCAGTAAAGTTAGACGTAGAAGAATCAAAGAATCGGGAAATCTATACCTGATGTTCCTCTAGATAATGCATGCACAGCAAACACTCAGTCACAGAGAATGTATACGCGGATGTATATA
>NC_069000.1:12005105-12006037 GCF_001194135.2 Octopus bimaculoides
ATGATAGAGAGATGGGGGTGGAGGGGGGTATGATAGAGAGATGGGGAGGGAGGCGAAAGAAAGAAAGAAAGAGGGGGAAACTGTGAGAGGAGGTGATAAGGTGGAATAGATGTTGGAAAGAAAGGGGCTTCTGAAAGGGAGAGATTGAGAGACATTTGTGTTGGTGAGGGTGGGGGAAGAAGAGGGAAAGAGAGAGAGAGAGAGAGAGAAACAGAGGATGAGAAAGGGGAGCTGTGAGAGTGAGTGAAGAAAAGGAGGAAAAGTGATGGAGTGGAAGATAAAAAATGAAAAGGAAACTCTAGTGAGGAATGAGAGTGAGCGACCGAGCGAGTGAGAGAGAGAGAAAGAGAGAGCGGAGAGAAAGAGAGAGAGAAGGAGAGAGGGGAGAGAGAAAGAGTTGGAGAGAGCGAGATTTATAGTGAGGGAAGCAGAGAGAGGATTTAAAGAAAGAAATGGAATGTGGATGGAAGAGAGAAATGGATAGAGAGAGAGTAAGAGAAGTATGGTTTCTGAAGAAATGGAGAGAAGGAAACGAGTACAGAATCGAAGAAAGAGAGAAAGAGATTGAGAGGAAAAGAGAAAGACGGTCTTGAAACACACGAAGAAGGACAATGAACAGGGTAGTGAAATGTGAGGAGATGGATTGGGCGAATTCTCCCCATATATATATATATATATATATATATATATATATAGGGAGAATTCAGGCACACAAGTACAGACACATATGTATACACACACACACACATATATATATATATATATATACATACATAAACATATGTATATATATACACTGTCTCTCTCTCATATATATATTACATATATATATATGCAGACATATATATATATATATAAACATATATATTATAAATATACATACATACATACATATATATATATATATATATATATATATATATATATATATA
>NC_069000.1:12007169-12007821 GCF_001194135.2 Octopus bimaculoides
ACACAAACATATACACACACATACACACATATATACATATATACGACGGGCTTCTTTCAGTTTCCGTCTACCAAATGCACTCACAAGGCTTTGGTCGGCCCGAGGCTATAGTAGAAGACACTTGCTCAAGGTGTCACGCAATGAGACTGAACCTGGAACCATGTGGTTGGTAAGCAAGCTACTTACCACATAGCCACTCCTGCGCCTATTTATTTATTTATTTTTTACTTGTTTCGGTCATTTGATTGCGGCCATGCTGGGACACCATTTTGAAGGATCGTAGTCGAACAAATCGACCTCAAGACTTTACGTTTTTTTAAAGAATAGTACTTATTCTATCGGAGTCTTTTTGCTGGACCGCTATGTTTCGGGGATGTAAACACGCCAACACCGATTGTCAAGCAGTGGTAGCGGACAAACACACACACACACACATATACGAAAGGCTTCTTTCAGTTTCTGTCTACCAAATCCACTCACAAGGCTTTGGTATACCCGACGCTATAGAAGAAGGAACTTGCCCAAGGTGCCAGGCAGTGGTACTGAACTCGGAACCATGTGGCTGTGAAGTAATGTATTTCAAAGGGCCAGCCTTGTCACACTGTGTCACGCTGAATCTCCCCGAGAACTACGTTAAGGGTACACGTGTCAT
>NC_069000.1:12008389-12010789 GCF_001194135.2 Octopus bimaculoides
TTTTTTTTTTTTTTTTTTTTTTTTTTGTCTTTTCTGATTTTCGACTACACTTCTTTTGAAACTTCTCCATTGCTATAATTTCATACCTGTAGCACGATTGACAAGACTAACTGTACTACTACTACTACCACCACCACCACGACTACTACCACCACCACCACTACTACCACCACCACCAAAAGAAGGCTATAGTAGAAGACACTTGCTCACGGTGCAACGCAGTGGGACTGAACCCGGAACCATGTGGTTGGTAAGCAAGCTACTTACCACAAAGCCACTCTTTAAAATATAATTAAGGGCACAAATGACAAAATATAATCTTTTTGTCCTTTATCTTATATGAAAATCTGAGGAATAAAATTCTGACAGAAATTCTGTTGAGATATATACGAATGTGTAACAAGAAAACAATAAAATATATATAAAAAAAAAAAAAAAAATTCTGCTTCTATACGTATTCAGGTATGTTTCTACAATTTTTTGTTAAATAAATAAATAAAGCGTAAGAAATATATACAAGATTAGATTAAAAAAGAAAAGAAAAGAATCAGTGTTTTTATTCATTTTTAATACGTTCTAGCGAATGCGAATGGAAATATATGCTCGGTGGTGCATTTTGCCACGAGCGATCAGATATACGCGTTCAAATCTGCCAGAAAATATTAAGAATGAATAGATACATCAGTGTTTGGATTCTGTTGCGCATGCACCCTACGAGTGCTATTAATATTTTTATTAAACTAACAAAAATAACCAATAGATCTTCGGCCAATGAAATTAAAAATTTTTAAAAATCATTATATATACACACACATTATACACACATGCATACAAATATATATATATACATACATATCTGCATGCATACATACGTGCAAACATATTTACACATACACACACATAATTACCCATGCATACATATTTACACATATATATGTTGGGGAAAATAGTAGTAGCTTGGAGGAAAAAATACTCATTATGTGAAGTATGTAGTGTGAATTATATGTATTCATTATGAGGTAAATTTAAGGCAGAGAGATGGGAGAATCGTTTACACATCGTACGAAATGCTCAGCTGCATTTCGTCTTATTACGTTCTGAGTTCAAATATCACCGAAGTTGATTTTTACCTTTCATCCTTTCAGTGTTGATAATAAAAAGTAGAGGCGAGCTGGCAGAAACGTTAGCACGCTGGGCGAAATGCTTAGCGGTATTTCGTCTGTCTTTACGTTCTGAGTTCAAATTCCGCCGAGGTCGACTTTGCCTTTCATCCTTTCGGGGTCGATAAATTAATTACCAGTTACGCACTGGGTCCATGTAATCGACTTAATCCCTTTGTGTGTCCTTGTTTGTCCCCTCTATGTTTAGCTCCTGGCGGCCAATAAAGAAATAAGAAACGTTAGCACGCCGGGCGTAATTCTCAGCGGTATTTCGTCTCTGTGAGTTTATGTTGAAATATTGATTTGAGTTGTTGTTAGATCTGTTGCCGTTGTTAATTGTTTTGTTCCCCATTGTAGGGAAACGGAGAAGATGCAGGAGGGAGGCCCAAGTTATGCGGCTGCAACGAGCAGAGGAGTAGACGTGCAAGAGTTGGAGGTCCGCGAGATAAGGGTGGAACCTCGAAAGATGAAGGAGAGTGAAAAATTAATCTCAAAAGAAGGTAACACTTTGAAATTAACGCCACCTGAAGAGATTTCGGCCATTGTGTCAAGAAGGACTGTGATATTCAAAACCATGAAGACAGCTACAGGAAAAATAGAGGTTGCACTGATAGAAGCCATAGAGGAGTGTATCAAGGAATTGAAAAGACAACGTACATTACGAGAGGGAGAAAATACGCCACTGTGGAGGTGCACTTCACAGCAGAGGAGGAAGCAATAAAGCACACCACAGAGGCTATAAGGTCAGAAGAATGGATGCTCTTACCTTCGTACTGCGACAAACGTGTGGCTAAAAGCGTGACGGCCTGAATCGTGGCCGTCAGGCACAAGTCAACAGGCCACGATCGTCCAGATTTAATTCATGGGCGCTTGTTGGGGTCTAATGTCACTCAAACGCTCCGATACCCACCAGAATGCAAGAGGATTAATAGTTCAACTAATGACTTTTCAGATGATGTAAAACTTGCCACCGTTATATACTAAGAAGATATTTTAAGTATTTTTTGTTTTCATGTGTGATAAGCATGTTTCCTAACCACATGGTACCAAGTTCAGTCCCACAGCGTGACACCTTGGGCAAGTGTCTTCTACTATAGTCTCGGGCCAACCAAAGCCTAGTGAGTGGATTTGGTAGACGGAAACTAAAAGAAGCTCGTGGTATATATGTGTGTGTGTGTGTTTGTCCCACCCCCATCACCACTTGAAAACCGGTGTTGGTGTGTTTACGTCCCGCTAACTT
>NC_069000.1:12011635-12014034 GCF_001194135.2 Octopus bimaculoides
AAACTGTACGCCACAGAGCTGCGAGGCGCGTGACCCAGTGGTTAGAATGTTGCACGCACGATCGTGAGGTCATTGTTTCGATTCCTGGACGGAAGAGTCGTTGTGTTCTTGAGTAAAACAAAATTTTATGTTACTTTCCGATCACTGCGACCCCTATTGTGTAGCACACCGTACGCCTGTACAGGCAATATCAATTTGAAGTAAAGGGCGGCGAGTTGGTAGAAACGTTAGCATGCCGGGCGAAATGCTTAGCGATAATTTCGTCTGCCGTTACGTTCTGAGTTCAAATTGGGCCGAGGTAGACTTTGCCTTTCATCCTTTCGGGGTCGATTAAATAAGTACCAGCTACCCCTTTGTTTGTTCTCTCTATGTTTAGCCCCCTCCCCTGTGGGCAATAAAGAAATGAATTTGGCGTAAAGGCGAAGAGCCGACAGAAACGTTATATATCGGCTGCTTGTTACAAGAACACACTCCGGTAATTTTATTACAAATTAGGACAACTAATTCACCAGATCAATCTTATGAAACATAGAAGGATAGAACAGTACACAGAACTTCTGATACTTAATAGTAGTGTAGTGTTTAGTCGCAGGTCAATTCTGACTGAGTAGTCTTATAAACATTAACGTTTTAGGTTTCTGTCCTTCCTGTCAAAATTGATGTGTAATGATTTGAAGGTAACTCAGTTGTGCTTCTATATATATAGTACCTATATAGAGTGAGATGAACTGAGCTGTCAAGAATTAATATAATGTAATGGCTATGGAGAGGAACAGCGCTGAAGAGAAATTGTTAGCTGTAAAATTGTGTTGCAGCTGAAAGTCCCAATATACTTATAGACTGGGTTAGAAGTCGCTCTCTGCGGTTTTGTACTAACAAAGAAGACAAAAGCCAGCAGTGGCTAACAACGAACGAGCGAAGAAATAAAGTAGCTCAAAGAAGTTAGAAATTGCAGCAAACTCTCAAATCGTTTACAACCGCAAAAAGAAAGGAAGGACACATTTGATAATGCTGCATTAGATACAATATACATGAAAGACGAGATGGTGATGTTTACGACAAAGATCAATTTTACAACGCAAATCTATTTCAGATTTAACGAGGCTAAAGGTTGTGTAGAATTAAATCTTTTCTGTGCATAAAAAAAAACAAAAAAAAACTACAGCCAGAAACGACTTGTTTTTCCGTATCAGACGTTATAAGCTACATAAGCAAAACGAATAATACGGTATAAAAAACTGAATGTTTATTTATAAAAAATATGGGTGTCATAGCAAAAATTAAAATATGAAATGACACTTAACTTCGAAGAATTTTCTATAAAAACCTAAATTTATCTAGGGAATGTTTGTAGCTTGCAACAGAAATTTCTGTACACTGCATTATACTGAAATCAAACTAAAAATTTTATAAGGAGTATGATTAATCTCTTTTGAGCGAACTGATATACATACATATATATATATATATATCAGTTAATTCGACAATAAAAACAGTATTCACTTGATGTGATTGTTAACTGGAGTATTCTGCTTACGTTGTTTTAGAATAGGATGGGGAGACAATATTTAGCAATATTTCAGAATTGTTTATACAGGTTTCTTTGAAATATCTGGAGCGAAGCGATCAGTTGGTCATAATAAGCATGCAAGGGAATGAATAAATATTCGTCGCATCAAACGCCATTCAAATTGTTTTTTTTTTTGTTGTTTTTTTCACTATCTCTGAAATAACAGGAATATTGCAGTTCTTCCTTACAACATTTCAGTAAAAACGATACGTATTGTCATAGTTATCGTTAAATCTATTTTAGATTATATTTGTAATACTATGTTGGAAAAGTGTATTTACGAGATGAAATAGAATTATCAGCCTCTATTTTATAACTTTTAATATTGTCAGTCACTTTTGAAAGCTTGTGTGATTCCTATGTTCAGAATTGAGTTTGTATCAACGAGCTATTTATTAAAACAACTCGTCAATATGGCATGAATATTTTGCGGGTTTCATTAAAAATTATAAATGAACATATTTAATATGCTCAGCTTTGATGAGTAGTGGAAGATTCTCAGCTGTCGTCTGTCGAAACCTCGGTGGTCGATCTTCCAGTTGTTTACTTCTCGTTAGTCGATTCTTCGTTCGACGATCCCTCAACTGGCGATCCCTCGACTGGTGATCCTTCGACTGGCGATTCCAAGTCCGGCAATTCCGAGTCTGACAATTCCAAGTTCAGCAATTCTGGCAATTCCTCGTCCGACGATTCCAAGTCCAGCAATTCTGGCAATTCCTCGTCCGACGATTCCAAGTCCGGCATTGCCAAGTCCGGCATTTCCTCGACCGGCAATTCCACGAAAGGCAATTCCACGAACGGCAATTCCACGAACGGCAATTCTAAGTTC
>NC_069000.1:12014420-12026163 GCF_001194135.2 Octopus bimaculoides
CTGAGATTGTACACTGTTAGAGGTTCCCCCATATTCAGCCTGATAGAAACCCTGTTCTCTATTTGTATTGTGAAGATCCTCCCTCACTGAATCCCTCACATGATCGCTTGCTAGCGAGTCACCGTGACATGCGCTTGCTAACATCGGGTCATGATGCAACTCGCTTGTCGACGTACTGTAAGACGGCCTGTTTATTGACGAACTGGCTCTCTGTCCACTTGTTAGTGATTTTTGAGATTGCATACTTCCCATCATGTGCGACTTGCCGCATGCCCAACAGAATCTGGACTGATCGCTTGCTAGCGAGTCACCATGACATGCGCTTGCTAACATCGGGTCATGATGCAACTCGCTTGTCGACGTACTGTAAGACGGCCTGTTTATTGACGAACTGGCTCTCTGTCCACTTGTTAGTGATTTTTGAGATTGCATACTTCCCATCATGTGCGACTTGCCGCATGCCCAACAGAATCTGGACTGATTATTTTTGCTTGCAGAACAGGTATGTGGTACTCCACGAACAGAACTTACACAGTGTAATCTGTTCCTTGGCTGCATGTGATGAAACCTATTTATCGACACACTGAATGCCTGTCTAGTTGTACACATAGCTCTGGTCTGGTTCGATGCACTTAGAGACGTGGTCTCGGTTTGAACACCAACAGATCTCAAATCAGTTTGTGTACCTACAGATCTCCTTTGGATCCGTTCTATTCCTGCCGATCTAAAATGCCCATCAAGTAACTGGATAAAAAAATATAGTTCTTCTATCACTCTATCGTGATATCTGTTTAAATATCTTAAGTATCGTCTGTCCATTAGCATTGTATTGTTCAATCTGTCCGTCGATGCACTGCGTGTGTGGCTGTTCATTGATGCATCAGAATTTTGTTCGTTCAGTGTTGAGCCGTAAGATCGAGCATTCAAAGCTATTCTAGGATGATATCGCCTCGCCGATGTGCTAGAAGTCTGAGAGAAATATAAGGGGTTATAGAACTGAAGGTTCACAGGGGCGCTTTCCCTTCTACTATCTAGCGAGTACCCACTTCTCTTCTGTGGTAGGCTGCAACGTCTCCCTCTAACACGCGTGCATCCAGTACCTTCATTCATTTCCGCGATTCTAACTTTTTTGCTCACTCGTGAGAAATTACTTTTCCCGCGCATCGGCGCGCTTCCACGCACCTGTGCGCTTCCACGCATTCCGCGCATTAGCGCGCTTCCACTCTTTCCGCGCACTGGCGTGCTTCCACGCATTCCGCGCACTGGCGCGCTTCCACGCATTCCGTGCACTGGTGCGCTTCCACGCATTCCGTGCACTGGTGCGCTTCCCCGCATTCCGCGTACTGGCCGTCTTCCCCGCATACTGCACACAGGCAGTCTTCCCTGCGTTCCGTGAACTGGCCGTCTTCCACGCATTCTGCGTTCAGGAGCGTTTAGACGTTTCCTGGGTACCGGCACGCTTTCGCTTTCTCTTTTCTCACTTTCTCGTGTGCTAGAAGCCTGGTTGCTATCTGGCACTGTGTGGCGCGTTTCTATCATGATCATGCTGGAAGGTGAAGTTTTGCACTCTGTTTGAGGTGGCAACTTTATTTTTTCTGATCTTAGCGTCTCTTCAATTTCTGGTCCGAGCTGCAGACGAAGAACTTGACTTGTTGAGAAATTATGAAGTCCATAGGGTTCTAGGCTTTTAGACATACTGGAACGTGGCATGCTGCTCCTTGGTATATTAGCTTCAGGTGGTAGTCTTGGTGTACTTGGTTCGTGCACCGATTCAGTTTCGACGAGCTTCTCTGGAGAATTAAACGTGTCGTCACCAGCTCCATGCCTCTTTGTACTGTGTGAAAGATCGGTTGGCTCAATACATTTTTTCTTTTTGGGACTAACTGTGGAACGTCTACATGGTGAATGGTGTTTTCCTTTAACTTTTGAGTCCTGAGATGAGACAGCCACTGGATTAGGACCTGAAGTTGAGCCAAGTGGGCAAGTGTCCCCGATTTTCGATGTAGAAAGTCTAGAAATATCTTCATTATCATTCGAATGGAAATCAGTATCATGTTCATTTTCTGAAGAACTCATTTTTTGAAAAAGCTTCTCACAGATGATTTTGGTGACGGATTGGTTTTCTAAGATTCCAGTAACCAAGTTAAGTGAACTAAACTTGCTTAAAAATAAATGGTAATAAATAATTTCTGGAGCTCTCGCTTCGGACACAGGTAAGGTTTTATCGCAATAAAAACGTTTATCGAAGAATACACGGACGACACACTATGTTGCTCAATACATTAATAATTCAACCGTTGAATGATGGTCTAAATTGGATGAAATGCGTGAAGATTTCGATAGGCAATACATTCTTACCTCCGTAAATGAAATGCGACGTATATATCATACATATACATGTAGAAACTGTAAAACGTGAGAGAGTGAAATAGCAGAGTGTATCAAAATTGACCATGATTAAGCATGTGTGATGAGTTCGTGCACGACGTCGGACGATGCCAAGCTCAGTGAGGTAAAAATCTTAACGGTGCAACTACTAGCAATATATATATTCCAAAAATGTGCGTAAGCCACGCTGGGAAGAGTTTAATAAAATAGAAATATTAAAAAAAAAATACAAATTCTTCGGGTCGGTTTCGATTCCCACCTGCAAACTCTTTTACATCGATTAAAAAAAAAAAAAATTCCAGGCGTGGCTGAATGATTAAAAATTCGCAAGTTTGCAGCTAGTCGGTTCCTGGTTCGATCCCAAAGTGTGGAATCTTGGACAAGTGTATTTACCGCAACTTCGGTAAACAGAAACTGTATAGAAGCTGTACCTGTAATTCAAAAGTACACCCTTCTCATACTTTTGTCCCGTTCATTCTGCCTTAAGAAATTCTTTATTTTTCTATTCTAGGCACAAAGACCACTGGGCCAGCTCGCCGCCTTCTGCCTTAAGAAATTACGTGAAGGATACTCGTGTGTACTGAATACTTAGTCTCTTAGTTTAAATTTCACCGAGGTCGACTTTGCTTTCATCCTTTTGGAGTCGATAAAATAAGTACCAGTTGAGAACTGGGGTCGATGTAATTGACTTAGACCCTCTCCACTCCCATGAACTTGCTGGCCTTGTGGCAAAATTTGAAACCAATATTTAGAAATCATGAGGCGGCGAGCTGGCAGAATCGTTAGCACATCGGACAAAATGCTTAGCGTAATTTCGCCCACCTTTACATCCTGAGTTCGACATTGATTTCTTCCTTTCGGAGTCGATGAAATAAATACCAGTTGAAACTTGGTATCGATGTGGGCGTGTGTGCGTCTATGTATGTATGTCCTCTTTCGGTTGCTGATACTGTAAATTTCGTATAAATTTCCAAGTCGTCAGATTACGTCTATGCTCAAATGTTACACAGGAACCCAAGAGGTTTATAAGAACCGGAACAAGGCGCCCATACCAGTTCTATGGTGTTAAACGGAATAGAGATAACTTCAATCTCTAAGATTTCGTATCCTACACACAGAAGATCGCGTAAATTTTGGCAGCAAGCGAGCAAGCAAACTGCAGCACGTAGATTTAATACATCGCCTATATTAGTGCAGAGAGTGTGACAAGGAAAAGAAACTGTTTCCATTAAGGCTGCAAGAAAAGGCAGCCAAATATTTCTTAAATCACAGACGACTGACAAGTAAATTAAATATATGAGCGACTAGTTGAATACCGTATCAACGCTGCGCGTTTTCTTCTCCTAAACCTTAGAGTCTATATCTTAGACAAGTTGGTGATATCTCTATCTGTCTCTGTCTGCTTGTCTATGTCTCACACAGTTTGTATGTCTGTCTGTCTTACACTTACTCTCTCTCCTCCTCCACACACATACTCATATATACATATATATATATATATATTTGTGTGTGTGTGTGTGTGTGTGTATGTGTACGTACATACATGTCTGTGAGAAACAATGACGTTAACGGCAAGGTTGAACCAATGATAATTTACAACTGCAGTAGGCCATGAAGATAAACTCGTACCTAAAGATATTACTGTTTATTGCAAGTAACGCATAGAAATTGGCAAACTTTGATAAATATTTATTTTGAAATGGTGGCTGGGCCTGGAATAGGCTTATTATTGCTGCATTTGGTGCTGCAATTTTTCATTACACATAGAATAACATATCATGTAATCATAGAATCATATACAATTGTGTTTAATAAATATACGCCCGAACACACAGACACTCACACATAGTAGAAGTCTGGAGAGCAGTCTTCCTCTATCTTTCTATCTATCCCTCTGTCCTGGCCTCTACTTCACTGCTATACCCTTCTGTCCCTTCCTCCTTGTTCCACTTCCTCCCTCCACCATCCTCTCTGCTCTCGTGAGACCTGTGGTCAACTTTCTTTTCACTCCAGCCGCTGTGAAGGCAAGACGAACTACTAGCGTTCTACCTCAGATTTGCGTTTGGCCGTACGGCTTTTGAATGTTGTTTTCACTGTCCAATTTTTCCTGTCTTGGTTTGTGTTTGCCACCTTGGAATCCTCTGTGTAGTGGGTTGATCCACTACTCAGGAAGAGACTATTGTAGAGTACACTCTGTCTTATCTTCGAAACGTCTAGATAGAATAGAGACAGCTGATGAAGGGATATTCCAAGTGGCTTTCCGTTTTCCTATGTGTTCGTTCCGTTGTCTGTAGTTTATTGTTCTAACGTCCTGTACCCTGATATGCATATATATACACATGTAGATGTAAGTATGTACATATATGTGTGTATACATGTATATATATTCTTTGTATTATATATATATATATATATAGTTATAGTTATATATATAGTTATATATATAGTACAAATATATATATATACACTTATATATAGAATATGAAGGGTTTAGTTTACTTGTGATCTGAGCGAATAGGTATGCTCCTATTTTGTTCCTTCCTTATAAACTGTGAATTTTATTTCCTGTAAACTAAATATTTTCACGTCTAAAATATTCGTACCTTGTCTCTGACGACGGTATACCCAGTGCATAAACATGCTAACCTAGCACTTGAGTTATCTCAGAAACGGCTGTAAGACTTCAAATTAAATTATCCTAAATGACTTGAGATGTCCGTTATACTTTCACTTTAATTATTCCAATAATATAATATCCACTATATATATATAAATTTTCAGAATGAGGAAAAATCCAAGGCTGTGAAAGGTTTTAAAACATTTATAAATAGAAGGTCTTACAACTGTTTCCGAGATATTTTATATGTCCCTTCATCGGAGACGGTGTGAGTAGAGGGTTAAGCAATAGTTATAGTAGATAAGATATGAAAAAGAGAGTGAAGTGGAGGAATGAAAATAGACGTGAGGCATGCAGGGATATTGCATCTGTAGATCCATTATTTAGGCAGAATGGTATACATATAAGATTCCAATACCTTGTAAGTAAAATCCAATAATATTTAATATTGCTCAAATACTATTTATAATTTCCTTCAACATATGTGGTAGAATTTATCTCCTATCATAAAAGTGGTCAGTGCTAGTATGTACAGGGTGGTGTGAAACGGGAGACGGGTGAGGGCGAGGCGGGTGCGGGGGGAAAGAGCAGATGTACGGTCTACGGAACGTGCTCTGGCAAGAGCGGTGTGGATAGTGGTGAGGGGATATTTACGTGTATATGTACGCACAAGTCAAAGCACATATATATACGTGCGCAAACTTATAGTTATAGATGGATGTAAATCTATATACAACACATGTGTTACGTGTAAACGCGTGTGCGAGTGTGCTTGTGTGTATGTGTGTGTGCTTGTGTGTATGTGTGTGTGTGTGTATGTGTGAGTATGCGTATGTGTGTGTACAGATAAAGATCTAGATACAGTATTCTCAAAACAAATATGATGTGAAAATCCCCCAAACTGATTAACGGCATGTAAATTAAGGCCCCCAGTAACAATGAGCAGAAAAGAAAAACTATGATAACAAGCCCCCACCCTTCACCTTCTCTTGAAAGAAAACATTCGTTAGCACTCTAGCCATCTCTCATCAAGCATGGTCCTATGTATTTTAACACTCAGTATAGAAAATAACACTTAAATCACAATCACACACACACACACCCTGCCCGCTACTTAAAACAGCTGTTATATGAATAATGAACGGTAAAGACGACTAACTATACGTAATGAATGATAAAACAAAACAGACAAGAAAGGAAGAGAGGGAAGAACAGAATAAAAGAATATGGGAATAATGGAACGGATGGTATAGCGAGAGGTATTGAACTTGAATGAAACCAGCGAGCCAACCTCCTTACATAAAGTACAAATATTTGTACTTTACGTAAGGAAGTAAGCTTGTACTCGTTGTCATTAAGCTGGTTGTGTCTTTGAATAAGGAAATTAAACTAACCTTTGCTTATTAATTAAAAAAAATTTTTAAATGTATTCTATCTTTTACTTGTTTCAGTCCAGTAGACGGCGGCCATGCTGGTGCACCTCCTTGAAGAATTTTTAATCGAATGAAATGATCCGTGTGCTTGGTTTTTGTTTTTTTCTTTGATGCTGATACCTACTTTATAGCTGTGGCAAACGAAATACCGCTAAGCATTTCGCTCGGCGTGCTAACGATTCTGCCAGCACGCCATTTTAATAATAATAATAATAATGATAATAATAATAATAATAATAATAATAATAATAATAATAATAATAATAATAATCCTTCTTACTATAGGCGACATTTGAACGCAAATTGTAAAGACGGACGAAATGCCGCAAAGCAATTTGCCCGGCGTGCTTTCTGGAAGTGATCCATAGTTCCCAGCCCAAAAATCCTCCGGAAGAGACCAGCTAGTTGAACCCCTTCGACGCCCAGGACCTCTCCGAGTATGTCGTCGCTCTTGCACTCCACTAATTCCCTATAGAACTCCAAGGTACAACTTCCATCAATCGCATTGCCCAACAGGCCGAGGGCTGTCAGCGCTTGAAAACACTCTAGGTGCCAAGTGCCCTGTCTCGGTCTACGCCCGATTCAGGATTGTAGCTGCGGCAAGGAGACAAGCTTCAGAAAAGCGCGTTCAACAAACGGCGAGCACACACCTGCTCATGTATCTGATTATGAAGGCAGAAGAGCAGCCATTTTAATGGATAGGGTTTAGTCAATGCCATCGACCCTAGTACCTGATCTGCTACTTGATTTTGTTCATCTCCGAAGGATTAAAAATTAAAATAAATCGATTCCAGCGGGAATTTAACTCAGAGTCTCAAAGCTCCCACAAGTACCGCAACTTATTTTTCTCCCACGCCATAACGGTTCTGCTAGCTTGTACCTGACGATGATACTCCCAAAGACCTCCCCTCCCCACACGTCTACAAACATACACACAATTCTTATCAATATCAGCAATCATTTAGCAGCCATAAAATATGAACAAGCAGATCACTACAGTCCCCTCTCCTCGTCTATTGGTCGTCTGTCACATCTGCATAACGTCATGGCTGCGTTAAGTGATGATCAGTCACCGAGACACTATGTCGATAGAAACATATCATTTCTAACCTTTATTCTATAGCCGTGTGCTTCCTCTCTACTCAGACATTAATAAATCAATTGATACGGCAATTGCCGAGGCTCTCTTGTCATTTATATGGTCTTTTGTAGCGTATATAGTCTTAGTACTCTATTAACATGTCAACAGGGTTATCCTAAATCTATTGTGAAGTTCTGGGTTCGTTTTATAAAATATCAACACTTCGGTATTTTATCTTGATATAGATGCATCGTGCTTGTGTTTTAGATTTGTTAGTTTTCTGGGAAGGTTGTGGTTTGGTTTTTGCTTCTCGAAACCAACCAACGAATCCCCAACCTACTAAAAATAATAAGTTTATGACCACTCAAGTGGAGGCGCAATGGCCCAGTGGTTAGGGCAGCGGACTCGCGGTCATTGGATTGCGGTTTCGATTCCCAGACCGGGCGTTGTGAGTGTTTATTGAGCGAAAACACTTAAAGCTCCACGAGGCTCTGGCAGGGGTTGGTGGCGAACCCTGCTGTACTCTTCCACCACAACTTTCTCTCACTCTTACTTCCTGTTTCTGTTGTGCCTATATTTCAAAGGGCCAGCCTTGTCAGATTGTGTCACGTTGAATATCCCCGAGAACTGCGTTAAGGGTACACGTGTCTGTGGAGTGCTCAGCCACTTGCACGTTAATTTCACGAGCAGGCTGTTCCGTTGATCAGATCAACTGGAACTCTCACCGTGGTAACCGACGGAGTGCCAGCCTATATATATATATATATATATATATATATATATATATAGGGCGCGTACGTACGCACATACACATATATGTGTGTGTGTGTATATGTATATGTATGTATGGATGTGCATAAAAGGGCCAGAAGTTTTTTTTTTAAATGTTTTCCTTTCTCCCTCCCTGCCTTTTTTGTCACTCTCACTTCACCTCCTTATACTTCCAAATTTCTCTGTCTCGCTGTATATATATCACTAATTCCCTCCTCTTCTCTAACACCACCCATACATCTATCGAAGCCCCTTGAATACCCACACTCCAGTCCATCTGTCCTCAACAAAAAGCACTATTGAAAACCATAAATATAAAATAAATCTTAAACCCGAACTAATGACTGTCTCCTTCATCTACTATCCCTGCAGCCCCACCTCACTCCTTTCCTTTTTTTTTTTTACCCCACTCCTCTCTCGTTATTCCCCCCCACTCTCTCTCTTTCTTCAGTTTCACGACTTCCAAACTCCGAGTTATGTCGATGCCTTTTGATGTCTGTCCCAAATGATGCTCAACGACAGTGGCAATAACTTAAAACATTCAACAGTGTTGTTCTTAGAATCCTCATTAATTCGTAACCTTTGACTTCACTGATCTAGAAGTATATAAAAGCATGTCATCACACACACACACACACACACACACACACGTGCGTGCACAGATACGCGCACACACAAACAAACAAACACGCACTCACTCGGAGAGACCCTGGAATTCATATAATCACATATTGAATACGCGTTATACATCTCTCTCTCTCTCTCTCTCTCTCTGTCTTTTTATTTTAAACTTCTTTTTCAGTCATTTGACTGCGGCCATACTGAAACAGGGCAACGAAGATTTGGTCGAACAGATCGCCCCTTGTACTTAGTTTTTTAAATATTGCACATTTTCTCTCAGAGGTGTTTACTGAACTGCTAAGTGCCGAGAATATAAGCAAACCGACACCGGTTATCAAGCGATGGCGGGACAAACACAAAACCATACATAAATACATATACGCGACAGGCTTCCACTCAATTTTCTTCCCCTAAATCCATGGTCTGGCTGGGTTATAGTAGAAGACATTTGCCCAAGGTGCCATGCAGTGGATCTGAACCCGAATTTGCGTACTTTCAAAGCAATTTTCTTAACCACACGGCTATATATGTGTCTATATTAACCTATTGTATTTACAGTAATCCCTCGACTATCGAAGGTGTTACGTTCCAAAACACTTCGCGATACGTGAAAATCCGCGAAGTAGAAAACAGTACTGTACTATATATTCTTTATTATTATTTTTATAATCTGTATTTATTTATTTTATTATAAATGCAAAACAACACCGCAGAAGAATGGACGTAAGCTTCAATAATAAACGGCGATAGGTGAACCGCGATAAGTGAACTGCAAGATGGTGAGGGATTACTGTATATATGACTGGAGCTTATTCTTTGTAAGCCTAGTACTTATTCTATCGGTCTCTTTTGCCGAACTTCTAAGTTACGGGGACATAAGCACACCATCATCGGTGTCAAGCGATGTTGGGAGGACAAGCACAGACACACAAATACACACACACACACACACACACACACACACACACACACACGCACGCACGCACATATACATTTATATATGTATATATATATATTATATATGTATATATATATTATATTACATACATACATACATACATACATACATACAACAAAAGAAGGTCGGAGAAAGAAAGCTGTCTTTGCATACACACATGCACACTAATATACATGCAGATGTACACAATAGGATATTTCTGAGATTTAGGGGTCATAAAAGGGGGGAGATAAACCTGAATAAACATTGTTAGACTGGTAAACATTGAAAACAAAGGGGGAAATATGTGTGGGGTTAGAAAAGGATTTGGGGCTGAATTGAAAGTCAGGAGAAAAATTAAAAGGCAGATAGAGCTGGAAACACATCGCGAATGTTTGCCCAACTCTGAAAGGGCCATTGCATTGTAAACAAGGGGTCACCTATTGTGTGAAGTTCCATTGCTTCAGCGTCCGTCACTGTTCGATTATTAAAACAGATGGGTTGGATAGGTTAGCGAGTAGATATAGTTGTTCTTGTGTAACCCACAGGTCAGACTGTTGTTGTTGGTGTTATTGTTGTTGTTATTGTTGTCGGTCGGTCGGCGGTGGTGGTGGTAGTGGTGGTTGTAGACGGTAATGGGGTTCTGTATATCTGTCAAATTAATTACATGTACACAGATACATACACAAGAATATGTGTGTGTGTGTGTACATTCATATATTTACATACATACGCATATATATATATATATATATATATATATATATATATATATATATACACACACACACACACATGTACATACGTATAAAGATATATATATATACATATATATACATATACACACACACATGTACATATGTATAAAGATATATATATATACATATATATACATATACACACACACATGTACATATGTATAAAGATATATATATATATACATATATGTAAATATATAATGCATATAGACATATGTATATTTATGTGCATACATACACACATATATTCAAAATCGCACATACATGGCGGTGTGCGTACATTTATATATATGCATATATGTATATATATACATGTATATATATACATACATGTATATATGCATATGTATATATATTTATATATATACATATGTATATATATTTATATATATACATATGTATATATATTTATATATATACATATGTATATATATTTATATATATACATATGTATATATATTTATATATATACATATGTATATATATTTATATATATACATATGTATATATATTTATATATATACATATGTATATATATTTATATATATACATATGTATATATATTTATATATATACATATGTATATATATTTATATATATATGTATTTATATGTCTATATATTTATATGTTTATATATATATTTATATGTTTATATATATATATATTTATATGTTTATATATATATATGTTTATTTATATATATATTTATATGTTTATATTTATATATATATATATATTTATATGTTTATATATATATATATTTATATGTTTATATATATATATATATATTAATATGTTTATATATATATATATTAATGTTTATATATTTATGTTTATATATATATTTATTAATGTTTATATATTTAGATGTTTATATATTTATGTTTATATATATATATATTTATATGTTTATATATTTATATGTTTATATATTTATATGTTTATATATATATTTATATGTTTATATATTTATATGTTTATATATATATATTTATATGTTTATATATTTATATGTTTATATATATATATTTATATGTTTATATATTTATATGTTTATATATATATATTTATATGTTTATATATATATATTTATATGTTTATATATTTATATGTTTATATATATATATATTTATATG
>NC_069000.1:12026368-12026841 GCF_001194135.2 Octopus bimaculoides
TATATATAGGTATATATATACATGTATATATATCTCAACAGAAGGAAGGGGAAGGGAGAAAGGGAGAGAAGAAAGAGAAAGGTTTATACAAATAAGCAATTAATCGTGTACACATCTAAACAGCCGGATACATAGAATTTAGCAAACACATACGTGAACGACCGCTAAGAGCTCAGACAAAAGAACAGTTTTACATAAGCATACATATATCTACATGCAAATATCAAGATGAATACAAACATACACAGGGTGGAAACAATGCTTTACAAAATTCACACACACACACACTCTCTCTCTCTCTCTCTCTCACACACGCGCGCGCGTACATATCCATATGCATATATACATAAATATGTTCTCATGCTTAATAATACATACCTACATAAATGAATACATACATACATAGATACATGCATGTATATATATATATATATACATATATATATATATATATATATATATATATATATATA
>NC_069000.1:12027139-12032853 GCF_001194135.2 Octopus bimaculoides
TGTTGAGTACTGGGGTCGATGTACTCGACTAGCCCCTCTCCTCAAATTTCGGGCCTTGTGCTTATAGTAGTAGAAATAATTATTATCGAATTTATTAAGGTGTTGAGCCGGAGGAATGGTTAGCGTGCCGGACAAAATTGTTTAGCTTTATTTCGTCCGTCTTTGCATTCTGAGTCCAAAATTCCGCCGAGGTCTGATTTGTCTTTCATCCTTTTCATGGATCATTGAAGTCGAAGCGATCAGAATGTGTGCATTTTTACACACACACACACACACACACACACACACACACACACACACACACACACGTATATAGTTTATGCACGCCTACATGTATATCTATCTATCTATACACACATACATATCACGTAGGTATTGTAAATTTTAGAGGTAATACAGTTTGTGTATAAAGCTTGAAACACGTGTACCGCGGAATCCTTTGTGTTCTGTTTTCATTTTACGTTTTAATATACATACATACATATATATATAGATTGTATATTAAATTTTAATCCATGTATACTCGTTAAACTCTAACATACGTTCTTTCGAACAAGCCCTCCTCTCCTTCCCCCCATACACATATATGCATTAAAAAAATATTCATTTTTTCCCCCCGTTGTCCTTAACAAAAGCTAATCTGTCTAACACAATACACAAACCCTCTCGACATTAAACATATATTACTCCCCGCTTAAACTCTATACTCAGAAAACAACCGTTTCTTTCCATCAGAAAAAGGTCGAGGTGGCTGCGTTCAAACAGCTAATCATATGACTATAACTGCGTAGACAAAACTTGTTCTTCTCCGGACTATACTTCATTCATTGATGTCAGTGGACTGCCATCAATGGAGTCGTAATAAACAATTGGATTCTTCGTGTCGTTCTGTACAATATTAATATCTCTCTGTGTTCATCCTCCATTCTTAGCAAGTTCGTTCACCTGATGCTTTTATCTAAAGGTGTCATCAGGTAAACGAATTCTTTCTGGTTTTCTATTTGTTTCCAGAGATTAAGAGATTTATTGTATTGTATTTATTTTATTAAGTAGAATTTTTTTTAATGTCAGACTGGCGAAGTTTTAGTTCTATCTATCTATCTATCTATCTATCTATCTATCTATCTATCTATCTGTGTCTGTTTTTCTGTCTCTGTCTTTCTGTTGTCTCTCCGTTTGTTTGCCTGTCTTTCTGTCAATCTATCTATCTAAATATTTGGTCCTGGATTAAGCCAGAGAAAGACAACAAGAATAAGAAAAGCACCAACGGTGGCCATGATGATTTTTTCACTTTCAAGACAATGTTTTCTATTCTGGTTGTTACAGAATTCGTATCATTCTGTGTTGCATTTTGAAATGGCTTTACCTACGGAACAAAAATGGTTTCAAATTTTAGCAAAGAGTAATCGATTTTCAAGGGAGGGGAAGTCGATTATATCGATCGCAGTAATTGACTGGTACTTATTCTATCGACCCCGAAAAGATGAAAGGCAAAGTCGACCACAGCGGAATTTGAACTCAAAACATAAAGACGACAAGATTCCATTAATCATTTTGTCCGGCGTGCTAATGTTTTCTGCCAGTTGGTCGCTTTAACTAGGGACCAGTAACAGTTTCAGATTTTGGCACAAGAGCAGCAATTTCAGAGGAGAGGGAAGTCGATTAGATCGAACCTAGTATTTGACAGGTATTTATTTTATTGACCTCGAAATATAAAAGGATAAGTCGACCTCGGCGCAATTCGAACTCAGAACGTAAAAAACGACAAAATACGTCTAAGCATTTTGTCCGGTGTGCTAACGGGTCTGCCATTTCGTTGCCTTTCCTACGGAACAATACTGAAAACATAAACATAGAAAATCGCTAATTTAATTGTTTCTAGTTTATGAATAAAGCCAACAATATTTGAGATGTAGGGCGGCGAGCTAGCAGAAACGTTAGCACGCCGGGTAAAATGCTTAGTGGTATTTCGTCTATCTTTGTGCTCTGAGTTCAAATTCTGCCGAGGTCGACTTTGCTTTTTATCTTTTCAGGGTCGATAAATTAAGAACCAGTTGCGTACTGGGGTCGATCTAATCGACTGACTCCTTCCCCCAAAATTTCGGACCTTGTGCCTAGAGTAGAAAAGACTATTTGAGGAGGGGTTAGTTGATAGCATCATCTCCTGAGCTACATATGTAACGAAGTAGATCAAGACATAGAAAGCAGGGTCGTACAGAAAGAATATATTTTAAAATTTAATTTCAATTTTATTGACCATCGGAGTTTGCATGCTGTTTTTGCCTTATATATGTATATATAAAAAATAAGTCATATATTAAGGTGGCGAGCTGGCACAATGCTTAGCGGCATTTCGTCCGTCATTACGTTCTTAGTTCAAATTCCGTGGAGGTTGACTTTGCTTTACATCCCTTTCGGGGTCAATAAAAACAGAGAACCAGTTGAACTCTGGGGCGATGCAATCAACTTAACCACTTCCCTGAAATTGCTGGCCTTGTGCCAAAATTTAAAATCAATAATCAAATTATATATCGCTCTATTGTGTTTCGTCATGCGCGTGATCTGCCTGTCCGTAGAAAAGAAAAAAAAAATTCTGGAATGAAACCGGTCTGAGGTACAAGAATGCTTGAGGACCGCTGACGTACATGATAAAGATAAGAATGAAAAAAAAAAAACATAATTAAACAACTGCCAAAAATACCCAATAAAGATTTCATTCGTATATAATTAGCTTATTTATATCACTATTTCTCGCTGAATCCGGAGCGATCTCTCACGAACCTCTAAGATTTCAGTATGAGCTGGTTGGGAGACGCTGCTCTAGACATTACGGGATGGATGTTTATCTATAGTCTTCGCTGGGGTGGACGTTTATCTACATATACGTTCATTATTAGTTTACAAAACACACTTTAAGACATTCTCAGAGCAAGCCAAATACACACGCGGGTAGGCACACATATATATACGTATGTGTGTACGTATGTGTGTCAATGTGTACATGTATACGTACTAATACATAGGTGTGCTTATTAAGAGATTAGTGTCTGTCATATTTGACCATGCTAGAACACAGCCACACACACACACACACACACACACGCTTAGATGCACTCGCTCATTCACTCATGCAAACACACGCACAAACATTTACAAATACAGATGTCGTTAAACATGTTTGCACACTTAAAACCTACCCCGGGCTGTACGCGAACGGTCATTCATAGATTAGTTGCGCGTATAACTATGTATGTACACGCGCTAACACCCGGATCTACAAATACAGATGCAGGCAAACATGATTGTATATACAAATTCACACACTCATACATACACATATGTGATGTATGATATATATATATATATATATATATATATATATATGTATATATATATGTATATATAAAATGTATGTATGTGTGTGTATGTGTATATGTGTGTTTATATTTGTTTGTATGTGTACATGCGTTTATTTAGGGAAAAAGCGTTTCCCAAAACGGGCTTCTTAATAATATAATCACTCTACATTTAGGTAAGTATACGTATACACATTTACACACAAACACACACACACGCAAACGTGCAGACGGGCAGGCATATACACCACATGTGTACTGTGTACGCACGTTTACGTGTATGTGCGTGCGTGTGTGTGTGAGGTAATAATAGAAATACGTACGCGCACACGCACAAACACACACGCACAAAGTGTTTCCTGCTCATCTATTCACACGGAATAAAAAAATATAATTTCATATAAGAAGGAAAGATACATACACAGCAATACTCTCTTTTACTCTTTTACTTGTTTCAGTCATTTGACTGCGGCCATGCTGGAGTACCGCTTTTAGTCGAGCAAATCGACCCCGGGACTTATGCTTTGGAAGCCTAGTACTAATTGTATCGGTCTCTATTGCCGAACCGCTAAGTTACGGAGACGTAAACACACCAGCATCGGTTGGCAACCGATGTTGGGGGGGGGGGACACAAACACAGACACACAAACATATACACACATGCATATATAAATATATATACTGTGGCAACTCTGTACAAGTTTTCGCTGTATTAGGCCTCATCAGAAAATTGTGATTAATGAGAGCGATGAGCAAAGGTTTGCCAATATCGGCGTGATGCATTTTTCTTGGGTACATAGAACTATTATATATATATATATATATATATATATATGTACACTCACACACACATATATGCATAGATATATGTATGTCATTATTCAGCTTATTTCAAGATTTTTTGCCAATAGAGAAAGAAGCAGTATTGGTGTTGTTATTTCCATGTAAGTTAGCGGTTCGGCAAAAAGTCCGATAGAATAAGCACTACGTTTTAAAGAAAAAAATGTCCTAGGTCGATTTGTTCGACTAAAACCCTTCATGGTGGTGCTCCAGCATGGCAGTCAAGGAAATAGTTGGCATTGAGCTATAGTTAAAGGCACCCACCCCCAAGTTGTCACGCAGTGGGACTGAACCCGAGAACACGCAGTTGGAAAAGGAGCTTCTTGACCGCACAGTTACATCCTTCCTCTTTTTCAAAATGGCAGGCAGTAATTTGATGCAAATCTGGTTGCTGTTATTAGCAAGGCCAAGCGGTGACGCTAGAAGAGGGGCCAAAATGTGTTTAGGGTCCGGGTAAATAATAACGGTTTCAGACGTGTTGGTGGAATTGATAATGTTGGTACAAGTGGTGGTGGTGGTGATGATGGTGGTGGTGGGGGGCAGTGGATCCAGTGGACAACGACCAACGAGTCCAATACCCCTACTCCTCCCTACCCGACTCAGCAATCCCTCCTCCTCCTCCTTACATTCCCTGTCCTTCTTCCCCTCCCCTCCGAACCTCCTCCTCTTCCTTGCCTCTCCTTGCTAGCCATGTGTGGGAGAGGTGAAATAATTCATGTACAAACCTAAGCTATTCAAGAACTTAATTAAATCTCGTATTGACCGATCAAGCAAATAGGGGTGGGGCAGTCACCCCTACAGTCATCCCTAACACCCTTTTCTGTCCCCGTTTCCTGCTTCACCCCCCTTCCAGCCTCCTATTGCTGCTTGCCCCCTTTATCTTGCCCTCTGCATGATTAGACCATTCTCTTTTACACCTGTTTTTGGAGCATCACCATCATGTGTCCCACACACACACACACACACACACACACATGCAAGCACACATACACATTGCAACACGCACACACATATACAAACTTTCACACTAACATTCATAAACACGTACACACGCACACAGTCACACTAGATGATATCTGTGTTCGTGTCCATATATAAGGGATATTGTGTGCTTACAGAAACACATACACGTACACAAAAATCTATACACATACATTCATGCATCCAC
This sequence comes from Octopus bimaculoides, assembly GCF_001194135.2. NCBI lineage: Eukaryota > Metazoa > Mollusca > Cephalopoda > Octopoda > Octopodidae > Octopus > Octopus bimaculoides. Next base: position 12,032,504 of record NC_069000.1, read on the forward strand.
ACGCATATCTATACACCATATAATTTACACACGTATACAGACACACACGCACATGCGCGTGCACACACAGAGTACATGCATATATACACACACATATACATATACATATATACATACATACATTTATATATAAATACATATATACATGTGTGTGTATGTATATGTTTCCTTTATGAGGACATCATACATATATATGTATATATATATGTGTGTATATATATACATATATATATATATATATATATATATATATATGTGTATATATATACATATATATATATATATGTGTGTGTGTGTGTGTATATACATATATATATATATATATATATATGTGTGTGTGTGTATATATA
>NC_069000.1:12033754-12035697 GCF_001194135.2 Octopus bimaculoides
GTTCGTTGTTAACACAACATTTCGGCTGATATACCCTCCAGCCTTCACCAGGTGTCTTGGGGAAATTTCGAACCTAGGTTCTCATTCCTGAGGTATTTTTCAATGTTGTTGTTGTTGTTGTTATTATTATTGTTATTATTATTATTATTATTATTATTATTATTATTCTTTTCATTATTATTCAGATCACTGCCTCGAATCGAACTCGGAACCTTGGGGTTAGTAGCCCGCGCTCTTAACCACTAAGCCATATGCCCTCACTGCTTGGAAACGAACTCGGAATCTCTTAACTACAACGCTATATGCCCGTGGACATATGGCGTAGTGGTTAAGAGCGCGGGCTACTAACCCCAAGATTCCGAGTTCGATTCCAGGCAGTGACCTGAATAATAATAATAATAATAATAATAACATCGAAAAATACCTTAAGACTGAGAACCCAGGTTCGAAATTTCCCCAAGACACCTGATGAAGGATGGAGGGTATATCAACCGAAACGTTGTGTTAACAACAAAGAAGATAAGGACAAATATCCGTAGCAGTGTGGAAAACGGAAAAAGAGGAAAATAAAGAAGTGAAAAGCCAGAATAAAGCTTGTAGAATGAATCAACGGAAGGGGTTCAAAATCTGCGATACAGCTGCTCAATCTGGAGAGGGTGGTATTTTCCAATTCACTAAAAGGAACTTTGTCTATATGTTTGCTTTTAGTGAAAATTTCTGATCTGGAATTCAACAGGGCAGTGGAATTCTTAGATCTAAAAAGGATATATAATCTTTCATCTGTGCACAAGTTCCATTTCTTAGATCCAATAACATATGGCATGGGTTTCTCTAGGATTTTTCCACTAGACTATATGTGGGTCTTCAAACTCCATACTGAAGTGCCGGAAAGAAGAGCTGCTTTCAGTTACCGCCTCCCAAATCTACTCACAAGGCTTTGGTCGGTCTGAGACTATAGTAGAAAACACTTGCCCAAAAAGCCATGCAGTGGAACTGAACCCAGAACCACATGGATTGGTGTTCGTTATTTTATTTATAAACAGCAAACAAAAAAGTCCTCAAATTTCCCAAGGAAAGGAAATGAAATGAAATACAGTGAAACTTCTTTCAGATGCCATCTACTAAATCCACTCACAAGGCTTTGATCGGCCCAGGGCTAAAGTGATGGACTCTTGCCTAAGGTGCAAAACGTTGTGAGACTAAACACGGGACCATGTGGCTCGGAAGCGAACTTCATATCACACAGACTCACACACACAAACACACATACACACATGGGTGCGCGCACACGTACACACATGGGGGCGCACACGCATATGTGTGCGTGCATGACCCCCGACATTGTGAATGCGTGCCTACGTGTGTGTGTGTGTGTGTGCATGTGTACATTAAGTCTATACTTTTGCGTCAAATCTGTTTTAATGTCAACAGAAGTGAAAACTTCGTCGGTATACCTCTGTACCAAACAGTGACGCTATTCCGGGTTTATAAAGCTGAAGATGTCCACCCTGATGCCATTTGTCATAATAAATGCCCTTGTTATTTTTGGCATATTCAATTAGATCGAAGACAGTGAAACAGTTTAACCAGACGCGCTCGCGCACGAACACACACAAGAGAAAAAATAGAGATAACTGTGGAAATATAACCATGTCTCTTGTATTCTTGGACCTCACCAATTTCTTCTTCTTTCTCCCGCTCCACCACCTCCTGTTCCTTCTAGATTTTTCATTCCCGACGACACCACCACCACTACCACAAATAACAAGAACAACAACTTCATCATCATCATCATAGTGAACGGTGTTGTCACCTAAAGTGAATTCTGCTACAAAACATCAAAAGGAATTATTTAAAAGACATATTTTGGCATAACATAGCAATATATATATATATATATATATATATATATATATATATATATATATATATATATATATATA
>NC_069000.1:12035901-12038944 GCF_001194135.2 Octopus bimaculoides
TACTACTCTTTCTCTCTATGTCTCTCTTCTTGTCACACACACACACACACACACACACACACACACACACACACACACACATATATATATATAGTTGCAAACGGGTTAAGAATCCATACAAATCAAAGGTTAATAGGAAAAACGTGGAAGTGGAAGCAGCATGGAGGTATGTTTAATGATTCTTTTTACATTTTTTTTCTTTGATCAGACAGGGTGAGTATTTTTATACTTATTACATTAAGTGACTTCTATAAACCATTACGGACTTCGATCTGTATGTTCTTTTTGGTTTCTAATTTTGGCACATGGCCAGTAATTTGGGGGAAGGGGACTGGTCGATTGCCTCGACCTCAGTACACAACTGGTATTTATTTTATCGATACCGACAACAAGGATGAAAGCCGAAGTCGAAATGTGGGGAATAGAAAATACACTGTGGGTAGTTAAGAACACACACACACACACACACACACACACACACAAGCATTATGTGCCTTAAATCCTCTTTGGATACTTCCATGTAAGAAAGGGTTTTAATGAAAGAAAGTTTAATTGTATTATTCTTTGAAATAATATTTAATTAGTTTAAATGTACACAAATGCATAAAAATAATTTTAAATTCCATTAGACATTCTAAAATACTATTAAATGTCATTCAATTTTAAAAAAGGTAAAATCGGACAGAACTTATGAGATGACCTAATATGCATGTGTGTGTTTGTGTGTGTTTATATAGGTAATTAATGGCAGATACTGGAAGATATTTCATTTCATTTTTATGGAGGGTGCTCAATATTAATTTTTACTTGTCGCAGAGGGTAAGTTAGCATTTAGTATTATGGCGTTCATTTGCCAATATTTTAATATACTTTAAAATCTATACTGCGCTTTCTAATTCTAATTAGTATTAATTAGTTGCCGGCTCAGTCGTTTCTTCGTCTGAAAACGCTGACTAATACATAGTTGTCATAGAAACAAATGAAACTATGTCTCCTGTATTTGAAACGGTTCGGATGCAGTTTATAAAAATTTCTTTGGTGGATACAACTATTCGACTAAGCAGAAAGAAAACGAAAAACTGAAAGGGATTCTGTGTTTAGAGATGTTGGCATTTTAAAAAGAATCTTTACGTAAACAGTAAGTTATTTTTCAAAGGTATTTTTATGAAAATTCTTGTGTAACGTAGGCAAGTTATGAAGTCAGCGATCTAATTGGAAAGACACTGAGACCATACATCAAAGGCGAGTTTCTTAAGATGTGTATAGTATCTATTGCACGAATTTTAACTACAGAACAAAAAAAATAAAAAGATTAAAATACTAAATCTGTTAGTGAAAGGGGAAAAGAAATACTCATTACAGACTGGCGGTGGTCTGCGACGGCAAGGTTTGTATTTTATTTAGAAAAATTGGCAGAAAGGGTGTAGAGAAATTACTGTGAGGAGTGGAATTTGAAGCGTTTCGGGAATAGTCTTTCACCAGGGAAAAATTGACAGGAACGAAATTAAAGAACGGCAGCAGTATAAAGTATAATAAGCATCAACTATATTTGAGGAAAATGTAAAATTCTATTGTCGTTCTTTAATTTAATTCCTGTCAACTTTTTCCCTAGATTTTCCAACGCTGTCGGCAATTTCATTGTAAGAGGAGGTGGTGGGGGAATGAGTAATTTCCGTTAATCAAAATAAGTTCGTGCTTAGGACATCAAGGGAAGGGGACACTACAAAATGGCAAATGGTTTACGGCACAAAAGAAATCACCTTAAACTTGCTAAAATAATATTCGGGATGCTTTATCTCTTCTAAGTATAGAAACGGATGTGTTTCGTAAGATGAATTTTGAGGATCTTATCAAAGACATTGCAATTTTTAAAAAAGTAGGTAAAATCTTTTCAATTATAAATTGGAAGTATACAAAAATGAACATCATTTTCTATTCTACTGTTAGTTTTGTTTCATTTTGAAAAAAAAAAAAAAATGAATTAATGGTTTATTGTTGTAAATATTTTGAATTATTTAATATAGGGTTTTCAAAACGTCTCTCCGCAGTGAATTTTTTTCATCCTGACTCTCCAAGAGTAAGACACCCCAAGATGTATTTCAAAATATGTATAGAAGAGTCAACTTATGTATTGAAAATGAAGGACAACACTTTCAACACTTCTTTAAAAGTTTCTTAAAGTCTTTTAATGTCTAATATATTCTTTTGTAGTCTTATACCATCTTCTAAATATTCATTTTGCAATAAAATACTTACTGCGGAGAACACCTTACTTTTTGAACACCCTGGATATACTGGTGCTCCGAAACCTCTGAAGTGCTTAGGGCCTCTATGGGTCCTAATCCGGCCCTGGACGACTCCATGCCTTCTTAAAACACTAAGTGTGAGTTAAGGAAGATTTAGCCGCCATTTTACAGGGAAAGGTGGTAACGTAGATGTGCTAACGCTTTAGATCTTGCTTTTGTGATTGTTCTTCATGTTAAAGTTAATAAAAGTTAATGTTATTGTTGGCGATGTTGAATATGCTGGAGACGTTGCTTAGTTTCGCTGTTGCTGTGGTTACATTCGCCGTCATCGTCATCGTCGTTGTTGTTGTTGTTGTCTCGGTTGTTGTCGCTGTTTACTATTGTGGCTGATGATGTTGCTTTTGGAATATCTTGGTGATATTTCTTGTCTCTGCTGCGGTTAATGTTGTTGTTCTTATTGCTGCTGCTGCTGCCGTTGTTGTTGTTGCTTTTATTATTGTTGTTGTTGTTGTCAGCGATGACTTTCGAGAAAGACGATAAGTCTGATGATATATAACAGCTCGACTTGCTTCGGACAGAGATAAGTAGGGAAAGACTAGGCACAAGATTAAGCCTTAAGGAGAGACAAAGAGAGACAAAGAGGAAGAGAGAGACAGAAAGAGAGAGAGGGGAAGAACATCAGGGTGGTCCTTTGATAGAAAGAGGGTCGTAGTAAATAATCAGGACGTGTGGACAGGAGGATGTGTGTGTATGGATGGATATATATATATATATATATATATATATATATATATATA
>NC_069000.1:12039977-12043217 GCF_001194135.2 Octopus bimaculoides
ATATATATATATATATATATATATATATATCCATTCATATACATACATACGTACATAAATAAATATACACACACACACACATGTATGGGTGTTTGTGTGTGGTTCTGTGTATACACAGATACGTATATACATACGCATATATATATATGTATGGATATAGATATTTACATACATATACATACATACGTACAAAAATATATACATACATGCACATACACACTCACACACACACATATGGGTGTTTGTGTGTGGTTGTGTGTGTGTGTGTGTGTGTGTGTGTGTGTGTGTGTGTGTGTGTGTGTGTGTGTGTGTGTGTGTGTGTGTGTGTGTGTGTGTGTGTGTGTGTGTGTGTGTGTGTGTGTGCGTGTGTAACACAGAGAAAGATTGAATGAGCAGGGTGGAATGATAGAGCTTCACAGAAACTATTTATCCAATGCAGCAGCGTGGGTTCAGAGATAATGCTTGTGACGCCGTCAATTGTGGTGAGAGGATCAGTGATGATGATGATGACGGTGATGATGACGATGATGATGATGACAGACGATATAGCCATGGTTATGGTGGAACTATTAATCACGGGGTGGTGGGGGGTTTCATGTTGAATAAATGTGTAGGACGGTTCCAGCGATATCGTTGGTAGAGGGATCTAGTTAAAAGTACTTACATCCAGTCTAGATTCGTTCCTAGAGTTCAACAAGGACACTGTAATTTCGGTAAAAAATAAATTCTGTGGTAGGCTCAGGCATGGTTGTTTGGTTTAAAGAGTTCGTTTCTCAATTTTGTGGTTTCAGGTTCAGTTCCACGGCGAGGCGCAATGAGTTGGTGTCTTCCAATTTTGTGTTTCTTTAGCGGTGTCCGGTCTGCTGTAAATTTTCCGACTAGATTTCCAGTTTGAAAATTTCTCTCTCCGTTTTTATCACCATTCTCGGTGGCTTTGACTCTCTGTTTGTCTTTCTGTCTATCTGTCTATCTGTCTATTTATGTCTCTCTGTGTCTGTTTGTCTGTTTATTTATCTCTCTCTCTCTACTGTCTGTTTGTCTGTTTATTTATCTCTCTCTCTCTATCTGTTTTTCTGTCTGTCTATCTCTATCTGTTTGTCTATCTGTATGTATATTTATCTCTCTCGATCTGTCTGTCTGTCTATTCATTTATCACTATCTCTAACTACGTATGTATCTATCTATCTAGCTATCGATGTTGTCGACTTTGCCTATCATCCTTTCGGAGTCGATAAATTAAATACCAGTTGCATACTGGAGTCGATCTAATCGACTAGCCATCTCGCACCAAATTGCAGGCCTTGAGCCTAGAGTAGAAAACAATATTAGGAGAAACCCAGATTTAAAGCAGAACTGGTGCAAAGAGGATATAAGATTGATGAGATGGCGGCGAAATGGATTTCACAAACCTGGCTAACTGATGATTTGAGTGAGAGATTAATCAATTAGGTTACTCGATTAGTTAATTCGTTAAATTGTTAACCAATTGACTAAAAGCAATAAATGAAGTGAAATAAAACCAGTGCGTGTGTATTATTGGTGTAATGACTAATGACCCTCCCACGATACAACAACAATATTTCTCGGAGTTTTTGAGGTGGTATTAGCGTCTTTTGGCGTCTATTTTCTAGCGCTTGGAGAGGCTTATAGCCATTCCCTTGTTATGATTATGTATATAATTATTATAATATTTGTAAAATTCACCTATAAGGTTTTTATTTCCGCGCTGACCCCTTGGTAAAATCATTAAGGATTTTTACCCTTTATTATAATTAACATATATGTATATGAATGTATATGTGTGGATATGTGTGTATTTATGTATATAGATAGACAGAAAGAGACAGACAGACAGATAAACAGACAGATGTAGGAGTCCTGCCAACAAAGTAGCCACTATATGTTAGTAATTTCTTCTGAAAGAAACAGTTTTATTATTCTTAATGGTTATCTAGATTGCTCGAAGTTATGTTTGCGCAGGTGATGGTGAAAATGTGAAATCTTCAAATACTTATTTATACATGCCAATCCGCACAAACACCTACACGCATATATATATATATATATATATATATATATATATATATATATATATTACAGTTATGTAAAGTCATGCATATATCGATGTATATTTATATAAGTATATATTTGCATTAATATCCATAAATATTTATGTATATGAGTATATGTACTTCTTAATCAGATATATAAATATAAGAGTCAATCTGAGACACCCGTTTAAATTCATATCCTTCGTCGGTACATAAATATATCTGGAATATTGAAAATGCTCGAAGATTTTGTAAATAGTCTAAAAAATGTTTAGCCTTTCTGCATACCTTTTACATCGTGTTGAACTGTACAAAATATATTCCACCCAACAGGTGCATAGAAGCACATCTGTTAAGATTCGTGCAAGTTTTTCTCTCAATGTATATTACATATAGACGTCATGCAGTATCTATGTTTCACATTGACGACTTTAACATCAATGGTCATGATGTTATTGTTGTGGATTACTGCGCTGTGTCGGAGTTATTAGTTATAAGAAGTTGTCCAAGTTTCTTGCTTTCATTTTTTTGTTTTTTGTTTTAATTGAGATGACGAAGTGTGTCAGTGGTGTATATAAATATATCAGGTGTTCCGTTTAATGATACATCAAGAAAGTTATTCATCTTCATAATTTCTTATTTGCTACTTTGAGCGCTTTATATTTTCATTGCACATTTCATATAGTTTATAGAGGATCATACAGCGCTGTTGTTGGTTTGTGCTGCTTTTCTGGATTTCTCATTGAAAATTACGACAGACTCAATTAAAATATTACTCTTTTCTCCTATTTATTTAATATTCCAAGTAAATATATACTTTATAGCTACAGTTATTTCATCTATATTCAATGTCTTTGGAGAAGGAGCGACAACACAATTCTAATTTTCCCGCTTAAATATTTTCCTTTTCCTATTGGTGTTGGCTCTTAACAAGATTATGACGAGGTGCTGAAAAGTTCATGGCCTTTGGTAAAAGAAAATACAAGAGGATCAGTTAATGATGAATCAACATATTCCCCACTCAGATTCTCACACGTATCGCAGTGGTCCTTCAGTTTTTTAAAGCCCTGTAAAAGAACTCGGAATGTTGGGCCTCCAAATAGGCCCTTTTGTGACATCCGAAAAGCTAGGAACTTTCCAGCACCCCTTCGTATGTTATTACTGGAAAACGCCCACCCCCAAAGACCTA
>NC_069000.1:12043688-12044322 GCF_001194135.2 Octopus bimaculoides
TATTGACCTCGAACGGTATTATTTGAACTCAAAGCGCACAGTGTTGTAAAAAGTTCCACGAAGAATTTTACCCAACTTTCTTAACGGTTCTGATAATTCGTCGCCTGAAACTAGCAGGAGTGGTGATGGTGGTGGTGGTGGTGATGGTGGTGGTGGTGGTGGTGGTGGTAATGTTGATGCTGGAGCTGATGGTAGGGAGGGAGGTGCTGGGGACGGTGACGGTGGTGAAAGGTAGTGGTAGTGGTATTGGCGATGGAGGTGGTAGCGATGGTGGTAGTGGTGGTTGTGGCAATGTTACTGATGATGATGGTGGTGGTGGTAATGTTGTTGGTGGTGCTAGTGGTAGATGTGGTGGTGGGTGTGGTGATGGTCGTGGTATGGGTTTTATTACGATTTTGAAGAAGAAAAAAAAAACATTATGATAAGAATGACAACAGCAAAGAGAATGGTAGTGAAGTAGACAAAGGAAAGAAAGACAAGGGAAAAGCGAGTAAAAAGGAAAAGAAAAAGGTAAAGAATATGAAGCAAAGGGAGGAGAAGGAGGAGGAGGTGGTTGTGTGTCATGATTGTTACCGATGAAGATGATTATAATGATGTCAGCACTGCGGGGAAGGTGAAGGGAAACTATATATAT
>NC_069000.1:12044663-12046648 GCF_001194135.2 Octopus bimaculoides
GTGTGTGTGTGTGTGTGTGTGTGTGTGTGTGTAAGTGCGTAGTTGATTGTGTATGTATCACCCTGTGTGTATATATGTGTGTGCGTGTGTGTATGTGCGTAGCTGATTGTGTATGTATCACCGTGTGTGTATATATATGTGTGTGTGTGTGTGTGTGTGTGTATTTAGGGGTGTTTGTGCTTGACCGTGTGAATATATGTCTATAGGAATTAGGGCTGGGGTTGCGTGTACGGTTTACTTCTATTTGGTTGTATGTGTAGTTGATCGAGTGTATATGGGGTGTTGTATACACTCGCATATACACACACCTATAAATTCATACGTACATACATACATACATACATATATACAGACAGACAGAGAAATTAGGCTTCTCAAAACCAGAAAGGAGAAAGCTGATTCGAAAACTACAGATCCAAGCCATCACTGGAACTGTAAAGATCTGTAAAACTTCCCAGAAGTTTATCATTTAAGTATATATGAGCATGTCTAGACATGCAACTATATGCATGAGAATATATACATAAAACAAAACATACAAATCGGCCATACATACATACAGCCGAAATTGCAAAGATAATCTGGAACTCGACTGAGGAAAGAAAACTCCGAATGACACGTCCTTGTTTTTTCCTGTCCCTTTTTTGTATCACCTTTCTGGATGTTTTGTTGTCCCTTTTTTGTATCATCTGACTGTCTGGATGTTTTGCCTTCTTGTCCCATTTTTTGTATTCCGTTTTATATACATTCATACTTTGTTGATGTTGAAATTCCAATGAAGGAGCCTACTGCACTCTTTCGCCCCAACTTTCTCTCACTCTTTCTTCCTGTTTCTTGAGTAACACTGCGATGGACTGGCGTCCCGTCCAGCTGGGGGGAACACATACGCCAGAGAACCCGGGAAACCGGGCCCATGAGCCTGGCTAGGCTTTAAAAGGGCGCATAGTAATAAATACCAAACTTATACCTGGATGTAGCCTAACGGGATATGGAACGAATTAGGCTCGACATCAAAAACCAATGCCTGGATTCGATAGCATTCGAGAGTCAACATCATAAGATCCACCAAGGAGAACAAATATAGATGGGTAGGCCACGTCACGTGACTGAAGGACAACAGATGGACAATCAGGGTGACGAATGTGGATTTCAAGATAATGGACAAGATCAAGAGACCGACGAAGAACAAGATGGCGAAATGGTCGCACCCGCTATCTGGGGTCTACATGTCCACGACTGGTCAAAGACAGACAGCGGTGGAAGGACTCGAGGGAGCACGTTCTCCTTCAGGAGTGATGAGACCCCAGATAGGGATAAGAATACCTGCATATGTATTAACAGAGGTAGGGACAAGGCATAACCAACTGACCGGGTTACGCTAAAACCTAAGTGGCGTAATGGAGTGACACAAGACCTTTCGCTTTGTATATAGTATTAGCTGAAACAAAATAACATTGGAGATGTGCAAATATAAGTTAATTACATGTGTTGTAACCACACAGCTGCGGTGTCACTATTGCTAATTTGTCCACATTTTGAGGTCTAGTAAGGGTGTAGGGGGTTCTTTTTTACATTTTCGTCATAAACCTGTATCATTTCCGTTGTTATAGATTTATTTTCGCTGTATCTCGTATTTCAACCTTCTCAACCGACATCCAGTCTGTGACGTCATGCTCACATTTTAATTATATATATATACATTCATACGTACACACACACAGACATATATATATAAATATATATATATATATATATATTATATGTGCAGTAAGGTTGCTCTTATTCTGAAGAGATCTTAGAACTATTTCATATAGAATTCAGAACGTCCGTTTAATACCAGAACTTTATGCATACATACATACATACATACATACATACACACACACATATATATATATATATATGAGAGGATGCTTCTTTGTATCAAATATCGGCACTCCTATTTCCGATATTGATACTCGAAAATGGAAAAAAGAATATATATA
>NC_069000.1:12050112-12051974 GCF_001194135.2 Octopus bimaculoides
ATATATATATATATATATATATATATATATATATATATATATACATATACATACATATTTATATGATGGTACGAATTTTGTGTTAAAAATTGATATCACTAATATCTCAGTGATATGAATGAGATCACGTTAAACACTTTTCACTTTAAATTTCCTTGGTGACACCAAGTCATTAATTACCAAATAAACAAACAAACAAACACAATAGTTCACTAAAAGACCTGATAGTGAACCCAATAGAGACGCACAACAGGGGCTTAACAAAACACTAACAACAATTGCAACAATTATAACATTAATCAAAAAGAAAGTGCTAACATTTACAACTCCGATTGCATTCATTTACAAAAGGAAATTCAACAAAAGCCAATTTTCCACCCATCTCGGGTTTCCTTGTTGAGTTCGTTGTATTCTAACCGCAAATTTTTCTGTACAAGAATACCAATTATATTTAGCGTTAGAGACAAAGTGAGTGCAGAATGTTTTCACTTTGGAGTTGTACTTGAGTTCTTGGTTTTATCCTTAATCTATCAAATTTGTTATCAAAGGGGTTCCAGTTGTAACCATCTCTAAGAAGCATGGAATATATATAAAAGTCAAAAATGAAACCTAAGCAAAATTAAACCATTTGGCGCAGGTATGGTTCATATTGGCACGGGCTTGGCTGTGTCGTTAAGAAGCTTGCTTTGCAAGTGTTTGGTTTCGAGTTCAGTCCCATTGCACAGCACCTTTGGTAAGTGTGTTCTACTAAAGCTCCAGGAGACCCACGATGTGTGAATAAATTTGGTGGGTGGAAACTGTGCAAAAGCCATAATAGATGCAACTATATATATATATGTGTGGTGCGTGCGAGCGTGAGTGTGTGTGTTTGTCGAACTCTCTCCACTCTACAACCGGTGTTGGTTTGTTTACATCCCTGTAACTTAACTGCTCGACAAAAGGGGCCAATAGAATAAGTACCAGGCTTAAATGAAAACAAATACTGAGGTCGCATAGTGAGACTAAAACCCTCTTCAAGGCGGTGCCCCAGCTTGGCCATAGTCCAAGTGACTGAAAAGAAATAATAAATGACAAAAACGCAAAAGATAAAGGATAAAAGATTATTTGTGATTGATTTCAGAGAGATGTGATTGATATGTTTGCCATGATGTGTAACGACATGACGGGTCTGTCCAAAGCTCACATCATATTTAATTCCTTTAGTGTAAATATTTAAGTGTAGATGTAGACACAAAACATACAACCAAGATGTTGAAAAGTGAATAACCGAGAGAAAGTACATACTATATCTCATATGAATTTCATAACTAAATCCAAAGTTACATATTGATATATCTTGCATTATATTTTTGCATGTAGCGTGTATTCAATAATATTATGCTGCATGTATGCTACATGTAATGAATTTTCTGTATTGAATCCATATAAGTATTGAATCCATACCAGAGAACATGACACGGGATACATATACAGTAATGCAAATGTCTTCAAGTAATTTCAGTAATTAAGATACCAAAAGCGTTCGGTAATTAAATTTTGGTTTCATCTAAAACTATAATTAACTCTCTCATTATATGTTTATTTGTGTGTGTCCGTATAATATATATATATATAGATGTGTGTGTGTGTGTGTATGTGTGTGTGTGCGTGTGTGTGTGTGTGTGTGTAATTCAATACAAGGGAACAAGTTCCTCTTATAGAGATGTCCTCCTGGGGCTAAAAGCAACAGTAACATCCACCCCTAGGGGTCAGCCACACTTAAGTGGCAATATACTACACTTTATCGTGCAGTTACTGTTAATACTTCATTTAGAGAATTAACATTGCTTATATATACATATATATATATATATATATATATA
>NC_069000.1:12053621-12054892 GCF_001194135.2 Octopus bimaculoides
CAATATATTCTTTTACTCTTTTACTTGTTTCACTCATTTGACTGCGGCCATGTTGGAGCACCGCCTTAAAAGGGTTTTAGTCGAAGAAATCGACCTCAGGACTTCATCTTTTGCCGAACCGCTAAGTTACGGAGATATAACCACACCAGCTTCGATTGTCCAGTAATGACGGAGAAGAGGGCAAACAGACACACACACACACACACACACATATATATATACATATATACTTATATATATTCGACGGGCGTCTTTCAGTTTCCGTCTACCAAATCCACTCACAAGGCTTTGGTCGGTCAGAGGCTATTGTAGAAGACACTTACTTGCCCAAGGTGTAACGAAGTAGGACTGAACTCGGAACCATGTGGTTGGGAAGAAAACGTCTTACCACACAGCCACATAAAGTTTTTTTTAATTATTATTTAGTATCCTTTATTTTATTTGTTAGTTCTCTTTTTCTAAGTAGGTTAACCCGGGTCGAGAATTCTACAGTGTTTGAATGTAAAAAAATTCTAGAATGACACAGCAGTAGTGAGGGTTCACATATTTTATATGCAAAACCCCAAAATTGATTAAGTGAGCTTTCATAAATCTGACATGACGGTACACAGAGCAATTATTTATTTTTGTTTATTTTAATTTAACATAATTATTTGCTTCTTTCTTGTTATCATAATTTTGAGCCTTGTCACCGCGTTGGTGGTCGGTCAGCTTTGCTGTATAAATCATTCAGTGAGAAGTATGTATGCTTATGAATAAACACTATTAAACTAACATATATATGCATTAAAGTAACATCTACGCATAACCACGTATATGAATGTAGACAATTATTTGCACACATGAACAAACATAAATGCATATGTATGTGTATATGTGTTGGCGTGAGCCTCCTATATGTGCATATGAGTTTTTGTGTGTATGTATGTATGTGTACTATAGGAGGGGTGCTGAAAAGTTCCTGCCTTTGGGTAAAAGAAAATAGAAGAGGATCAGTTAATAATGATTTTATTCAACCTTTTCTCCTCTCAGATTAACACAAACAAATCGTACTTTATCTCCTGTCTTTCTCATATTCATTTAATACAGTAGTACCTCGGTTTACGAACGCCTCTGATCACGAATTAATTGTGTTTTATATATCTATCTATCGATATATATATATATATATATATATATATATATATAAAGCACGATTTATTCGCGACCAGAGGCGTTCGTAAAAGGAGATACTACTGTATAAATATTTATGTTCTTTTATTTTTTATTTG
>NC_069000.1:12055714-12056189 GCF_001194135.2 Octopus bimaculoides
TATATATATATATATATATATAGATAGATAGATAGATAGATAGATAGATAGATTGATTGATATCATTATGTTATGCAGGACACGTTTCCACGGAGTTACTCATTGTTATATTCCAGTGTTTTCCCACGGACTGGATATCACATTGAAGCCACATTATTAGTGTGAGATTCGTTCTTATCTGATATCAACTCTGGAATCACTTCATTCATGTATCTTATATCTCCACTGTCTATATTCTGACTCTAGCACTCGAATACTAAAACAATCGCCAACGTATTGTGATATGCCTTATAGAAACGTATGTATGTATGTATATGTGTGTGTTTGTGTGTCAATGCATGTACATACATATGCATATACGTGTGTGGACGTTTTCTTACGTACATATTCATTGTTTACTTGTATACATGTATTTATGTAGGGATATATATATATATATATATATATATATTTTGTCCCTAATATTATTATTATA
>NC_069000.1:12057058-12059833 GCF_001194135.2 Octopus bimaculoides
ATATATATGTATATATATGTACCGGAGTAAGCACATAAATGTGCAACAAGTTGGTAAAAAGAGTACTCAAATACCAGAAGTAGAGTAATATGCTTTATTTAAAAGCAGCAGAGAAATAACAAAAAGCTGTTACTCAGAGTTTCACGTTCCCGTTTATCGGACAGTTTTATATATGTATGTATATATGTATGTGAGTGTACATATGTATAAATGTTTGTGCCTGTATGTATGTATGTAGCAGCAGCAACATCAGTTATAATAGTAGTAACAGCAGCATCAGTTGTAGTTGTAGTAGAAGTAGTAGTAGTAATAGTAGTAGTAGTAGTAGTAGTAGATGTTGCTGCTGATGTTATCGGTGTTGTTTTCGTCTGTATTCCCTCCATATTACTTCTCGTTTTTCTTTCGCCGAGTGCCACCTTTCACTCGCTCACAAGGACGAAGAAGAAGTCACGATAGAAAAGTGGTGGAAAAGAGAGCGATAGAGATAAAGAGAGAGAGGGAGTGTGTATGTGTGTGTGAGAGAGAGACAGAGAGGAGGAAATAGACAGACAGTGAGAGAGAGCGAGAGAGAGAGAGAGAGAGAGAGAGAGAGAGAGAGAGAGAGAGAGAGAAGGAGAAAGATAGAGATAGACAGATAGAGAAAGAAAGAGAGAGAGAGGCCCAGAAAGAGAGGAAGAAAGAGAGAAAGAGGAAATGAGAAATTGATAGTTTAAGGCCACCAACCCTCACACCGGATATCTCCCTAGGGGCTATTCCCTCTTCGCCTTGTTTTCAGAGGGTTTTCAGCTCCTGTCCAATGGAGCCCTAGTTAAAACACCTGGTTTTTATAGAGAAGGCATGGGATCATGCGTGCAAAACTGGAAGCATTGGCAAGTCAAGAATGGAAAGCCATCAGTTCTTGATCGAGGGTAACTCGATATTGGTCTATGTGAGCGGACTTGGGAGAACGGGGTTTGTCAGCAGCGGGGAACCTGTGCAGGTGTTCAGGGGATTAAATGTCACACGGCCGTTTTTCAAGACGTCGACCACCGCTCGCATGCAGACATACACCACACACACACACACAAACCCTGGCACACAATCGAACATTCTATATATATATAGGCTCAGGAGAGTGGCTGTGTGGTGAGTAGCTAGCTTACCAACCACAGGATTCCGGGTTCAGTCCCACTGCGTGGCACCTTGTAGTAAAAGGTTATTGTTTGCAGTTATATCCAGGGGAGGGTATTTTATTTGGAAGAACCATTATGAGATCTTTTTCATCTCTCACGTCTTTTCTACTCTAGGCACAAGGCCTGAAATTTTTGGGGAGGAGGAGCCAGTCGATTAGATTAGATCGTTCCCTGTACGCAACTGGTACTTAATTTATAGACCTCGAAAGATTGGAAGGCAAAGTCGACCTCGGCGGAATTGAACTCAGAACATAACGGCAGATGAAATGCCGCTAAACATTTCGCCCGGTGTGCTAACGTTTCTGCCAGCTCACCGCCTTTCATCTCTTATGTTTTTCCACTCTAGACACAAGGCCCGAAATTTTTGGGGAGGCGGAGACCAGTCGATAAGTTCAACCACAGTACGTAACTTAATAAATTGCTCCCAGAAAGGATGAAAGGCAAAGTCCACCTCGGCAGAATTTGAACTCAGAACGTTAAACGGACGAAATACCGCGAAGTATTTCGCCCGACGTGCTAACGTTTCTTATTTCTTTATTGCCCACAAGGGGCTAAACAGAGGGGACAAACAAGGACAGACAAAAGGATTAAGTCGATTACATCGACGCCAGTGCGTAACTGGTAATTAATTTATCGACCCTGAAAGGATAAAAGGCAAAGTCGACCTCGGCAGAATTTGAACCCAGAACGTAACGACAGACGAAATACTGCTAAGGATTTCGCCCGGCGTGTTAACGTTTCTGCCAGCTTCACCGCCTTTAATCTTTTACGTCTTGGCATGAATTTAAAGAGAACAGAGCTAGTTGAGAAGAAATAGTTCAGTCTTAATGTTGTGGTGTGACGCGTTCATGATTTCCGTAAAGGGCGGATGGCACGGAGACCAAGCCCTTAGCAGAGTTTTAAAGCTGGGAGATCATTTCTTTAGCTTAACGTTTCAAATAAATGACATGCAAGTGCGAATGCATATGCAGTGAACAACGAAAAGGAAGTACGAAGACCATTTGAAATATTAATTTATTTCAATTTATTCAATTCAACCAGTTCCAATTACAGTTTCTGTCATGTGTTGAAAATATTTGATTGGAACTAATTAGTAAATTGTTATAAATTAGCAATAAACTGAATATTTCAGTTGACTATTAAAATTTATTAATATACATTAATACTGATTATATTACAGTGGTCTGACTACTACTACTACTACTACTACTACTACTACTACTACTACTACTACTACTACTACTACTACTCATGTGCGTGTGTGTATGAATGCGCGTTTGTGTGTGTGTGTGTGTGTGTGTGTGTGACTCTAATTAGTTAAATACGTAGTCTGAATGTTTTTTTGGCTTACTAAATATATAATATTTAGATTCTGTCGTATCTGACAAGTCTCTTTTTTTTTTTTCATTAATTAGCTAAAAATTGTAAACATGTGTTCACACACAAGCACAAGTACTTATATGCACACTAGTAAATGGTACACTTGTACATATATACATACATACATACATACATATATATATACATACATATATATATATATATACTTTTTAAAATTAAAACGGCAAGAACATCACACAAAAAAAAAAACTGCTTCTCAGAG
>NC_069000.1:12060186-12060862 GCF_001194135.2 Octopus bimaculoides
ATATATATATATATATATATATATATATATATATATATATATATACACTCACTCACACACTCATTCACTCATTACACTATTCACACTCTCTCTCCCTCTACCATTCATACTCTCTCCTCCCTCCACCTTCACCCGTTTACTCACTCAATCACACACATACACACACAAGCACTCTCTATAACCCCTCTCCCACCCTGTCTCCCTCTCTCTCATTCTTTCATCCTCTCTTTCTTTCTCTTTTACTCTCTCTTTCGCCCCCCTCTGTCTCTCTCTCTCTCTTTCTCTCCCTCCTTCTCGTACAGCATTTCTTTCATTCACTTCACCATAGTCCATCATTCTTTCTACTCTGTTTCCCCATCGAATCTAGGTGAACATATGTTTCCGTCAAGCACGTAGCGATTGCTGCAGCAAATCCAAAAAGCAGTTGCTTGAAAAACATCTGCAGAAATTCGGTGTGGTTGCCATTAGTAACGTTAGTAGAACGTTAAAGGAGGGAAACTGTTAAACTGGTAAAACACACGTAAACCACTTTCTCTCTTTCCTTCACTCAATCACTTCCTCCTTTTTACAATCACAATTTAGGTGTGTGTGTATATATATATATATATATATATATATATATGAACATATATATGTATATGCATTTATATAATGTATGTATGTGTATGTATGTACA
>NC_069000.1:12061330-12063749 GCF_001194135.2 Octopus bimaculoides
ATATATATATATATATATATATATATATATATATATATATATACACATATATATATATTTATGTGTGTGTACATACATACATACGTACATACATACATAAATACATACATAATTACATATATACATGCTAACACACAAGAATAATTAGTCTGAATCAATAAAAGACATCGCGCTACATGGAGTGAGGGCAAGAAAGAAAAAAAGTGAAGAGATGTATGTATTTCTTCTAAAACAATGATCTCACCTAAATTCAATCGTATGTAAATATTTACTAGAGTGATGTTTTGCCATGTGATCAGTTGACTTTCATTACTCATCTTGAAGAATCACTGATCTGAATTCAATTGTGCTAGACATCCGTTGCTATTGTTTTTGTAATGATATAGCTATAAAAAATAATATAATAACACCAATATGCACTATTGATACTATTTTCCCGAGTGTCAATATCCTAGGTGTGTTTTTAATCAAGGTCTTTTTTTTTTTCTCATACTATTATTTGTGTTTCATCTCAGATAATTACACCCAACATTTCGAATATTAATTTTTCTATCCTGAAGACTTGCATTTTGCGTTAGAACAATGTGTTTTATCACGTGTAAACACTTGGTGCTGGTCGCTAGTCCATTGCGCTAAACACAACACTTTATCTCCTTGTTTTTACTTATAGTGTCCGAGACCAAGATGTGAACGCAAGTTTTTAAAACAACTGTTCTTAATCTATTCCGACACACACACACACACACACACTTTATATCTCGTAGATATAATGTAAATTTGGCTTCGAGAGGATTTGAACGTAGGTCAGAGACATCAAGATTTACAACAAATAGTTGTAATTATTTCCGACATTCAGACAAGTTAACCAATTCGCCGCCTATAAAGGACAATACTTAAAAGAACAATACTTGCTTCCTTTCGAAAACTTCGTTAACTTTAACCCCACAGAGTATTTACACACTATTAAAGTAACAGACATACTTTTATGAAGCATAGTTAAGGAGTAACCATGAAGTCCAAAGTTTATTTGGAGATTATATCTAAGGGACTGATTGTCATTTGGCCTTTGGTCGAGTACTTTTCTACTCTCATATTCTATAATTTCCCCTCATTTTCTATTTTCTTAACCCACTTTTCTCATCATACCTTTACCGTTACATCTCCACATGCCTTGCGGCTTAAATCTGTTATGACACTTCGGGTCACAAAGGCGAGAGAACCAGGTTTCCGTAGCATAGAAGGGACTGGGATCACAATATGGAAGACGATGAGCGATTTGAAAGCCCTGTCACTCCCGGAAATGTGGTATGGTGTATCGAGAATTCACCCCTACCTAGGGCCAGACCGTCAATTGAGAGATCTACTGCGACGTTTGAAAGAGGACATTCGGCGAAAGGGACCGGGTCTGTGGAACAAAAATAGGATTCTTCACCGAAGTCTCCTCACCTGTGAGTTTCTTGCCAAAAACAGTATGGTTTCGCTTCACCAGATTTAGCACTTGCGGACTTCCATCTCTTTCTCAAGATGAAAATGCAGCTCAAAGGTCGCCGTCGAAACCCAGAGCAAATCGCTGAAGGTCGACGACTCTCTTTCCGAAAACAACTTCCAAGCGGAATTTCAAAAGTGGCAGGAACGCAGGGACCGGTGTATTGTTCCCGCAGGGTAACTATTTCGAAGGAGATGATATAATATTAAAACTTAGGTAAATAAGTTATTTTATATTAAACGTAACTAGTCCGGGAATCTTTCGATACCACCTCATACATAAATACACAAACACACACTTATAAAACATTTAAATATTCTTACATAAATGATCACACAACTAGAAATTCATAAGTATACAAAGACACATACACACACAGATATGTGCACATAAATATACACCGAAATACCCCCCCCCCCATATATATATACACACCTATCCTCACAATCATATAGAGCAATATACAAACATATATGCAGAGCTTTTTACTCACAATGACACGCACATATACACGCGCATGGACAGTAACAGAATTACACACACATATATATATATACATACAGAAATAGACCCTCATACACACGTACACATACGTTCAGATATGCACACTTGGATACACTTACACACCCCTTATCTGACACAACCCACTTCCCATCCTTAAACAAACACAATTACGTACATGAACGCATATACACAGGCAAAGATGCATATACATTCACGCACACATTCACGCATACACACGAACGTAGAAACACATAGAAACACATAGAGAAACAACACACGTACACGCAAACCTGGTGATAACGGGTCTCCTACTGCACTTGAGTCTGTTTGAACACCTGGCTGTGATGATGATACCCTGCTGTACACATAATATTGACATTACTCATGCATGTATCCATACCATTAGTATTGTGTACGAGTATATATATA
>NC_069000.1:12065840-12066909 GCF_001194135.2 Octopus bimaculoides
ATATATATATATATATATATATATATATATAATTTCACAATGTATGCACTATGTTCTTCACTTGATACAATTGATTGTAGACATACGTAGCGTACATAGAACCTAAATATGTTTGCATATTTATAAGAAGGATTCATGTTTACGTGTAACCGATATGTTTTTTTCACAGCATGGTCACCATTGCACTGCTTCACCCGTATTGATTGGAGTGACGTCAGCAGATGAAATACATCACGAACCAATAGCTGCATGAAACTGAGGCAGTTTTAGCTGCACCAATTTCATAGATACAGTTATTTCGTAGTGTGATTTGATACGGGTTTTACTGAGTATACCAGTTCAAACAGAATGTAGTTTTTTTTTTTTTTTGGTTTTTGTTTTATTATTAATGTTTGGGTAATGCATGGGCTTTGCATAAAACGTATCTAGTTGCATTATCAAGCAACAACAGTAACAACAACAACGAACAACCTTGTCAGATTCATGTCTGATAAAAAGATTCTCCATAGGCAGCAACAGTAATCCTGTTGATAAAGACCGTTCCGTTCATGCTACTCATTCGTGTAGTATTCTTCATATTCCGGGGAAAAAATAGACGAAAACATAAAGAAATAAACTCCCAGAATTTTTTTTTGTTTTCTTCTTAAAATGAAGGTTTATTGGAAGATCAAGTTTGCATCTATACAGGAATGACGAAGGTATCTTACGAAGGATGATAGCAAATTTTCTACTCACTACCACAGATTCGTTTGTGCAGTTGCTTGACTTTAACTAGTTGAGCTTGTTCCTTGGTGGCTGACGATATGTGCATCTTTGATCACGAGCAGAAGTAGTGGGCAAGCATCATGGTAGTGGGGGAGCATCTTTGAGGATTGAATAATTCACCCTTGGAAGCATGGCTGTGTTTCGTTAAGTATCCTTAGACACCCCTTTTTCAGGGACCTTTTGAGCGAGATGGGCTGCTAGAGCCGAAGAAAATTCTCAATTTGATATCACCAAATTGTATTTCCTGGTAAGTTCGGATTTTGTAATTCCCTAACATTATAATATATATATATATATATATATA
>NC_069000.1:12067545-12069314 GCF_001194135.2 Octopus bimaculoides
TATATATAGACACGCATACAAACATACATGACCATTTATGTAGACATTTACACGCACGCGCATTTAGTGGTATGACAGCAGAAAAATACTTTAAAATTGGCCATATTTAGGCTGAAAAGTGGATTGCTGAGATGTATGTATGTGTGTGTGTGTGTGTGTCTGTGTGTGTTTCTGTGTGTGTATGCACTCGCCTGTATGCATGCATGCATACGTACATACATACCTACATACATACATACATACATACATACATATATACACACATACATGCATGCATGTACTCGCCTGTATACATGCATACATACATACATACATACATACATACATATGTGTGTGCGTGTGTTTGAGCGGGTGTGTTAATGCGTGTATGAGTGTATTCATACACACACATGTCTATCTATATACAAATATATATATACATCATAAACGTACATATTCCAATACGCACAAAGAATATGCCTATATATTCGCATACATTCTCACATATGGAGAGATAGATGGGTAGAGAAACATTTGGAGGAAGAAAGGCTGGTGTGCATTCGAAAGAGAGAGAGAGAGAGAGAGAGAGAGAGAGAGGTGAGTATGAAGGAGAAAGAGAGAGAAACTGAGGGTGAGAAAGCCGTAATTAGAAACAGAGAGTGAAATGATTTATCTGTGAATGTTCTCGTGTGTGAATGTGTATGCGTATATAGGACTGAGTGTATGTATGTATGTATGTATGAGTAAGTGTGATTTTTCGTTGAAAGCAGGCAATGGCAGGGCGGAGAATAGAAGAAAGGAAGAATGTGGAAAAGAGAATAAAATAAAGAGAAAAAATATGGCCGCTGATTGGTAACGGTGGCGGTAAAATTAGGCGTGAGGGAAGACATAATGTTATTCACAGATTTGCCGTCAATCAGCCATGTTGCAAAATAGAACCCACCTCACCTGATTTTGTTTTCGAAACGTTTTGTTGTATGAAGGAACGAGGAACCAGCTAATGAATATTCATAGCAATGAATGAATGTATGTATGTGTATGTAATATATATATATATATATATATATATATATATATATATATATATATATATATACACACATATATATATATATATATATTGTGTCTATGTTTGTTCTCCATCATCGCTTCACAACCGATGTTGGTGTGTTTACATCCCCGTAATTTAGTCGTTCAGCAAAAGACCCAATAATATAATTACTAGGCATGGCCGCTGTCAAATGGCTGGAATATATAAAAGAATAAAAGGAAAGAATATATATGTGTGTGTATGTGTGTGTGTGTTTGTATGTGTGTGTATGTGTGTGTGTGTGTATGTGTGAGTGTGTGGATGTGTTTGCGAGTGTATGTGAGTGTGTCAGTATATGTTTTTTTTATAAATAATGTATGTTAATAGATATGAGGTGTGCCTATGAATGTAGATGCGGAAGTGTGATTGCGTGTAATCGTATCTGCAATTGTGTGTGTGTGTGTGTGTGTGTGTGCATCTTTTTCTCATCTGCGAGAGAGTATATGTGGAATTAATTCAGGCAGATGTGGCGATACAACATGGCCGGTAAAGATGAAAGATAAGTAAACAATCGAATGTAGTATGCTAGCAAAAGAGACGTTGGAAATTTTAAGAGATTAAGTAAGAGAGAGAGAGAGAGAGAGAGAGAGAGAGAGAGTAATGGCAAAGAGTGGTATTATATATATGTGTGTATACACACACACACACACACACACACACATATTACATATACAAATAGATCTATAAATACATATACAAA
>NC_069000.1:12070759-12072197 GCF_001194135.2 Octopus bimaculoides
ACACTGGTCACAATGCACTTCGTTTTTCTTTGTTTCTTGCACTATTGTTTTCCATCTTGACCAAAATCGTTTTAAGCCAATCCTCTATCAACATACAATCCTTCCGATTGGCATATCTTCTGTAAGCACGACAATTTACCAAAACAATCCGTCTACCATTTACCACTGAACCATGTACCAACGCAGTCCTTCGAATTTCATTATATCCATTTTAAATGTCTTGTTCTTTCCAGCGTTGCATATTTGCGTCATAAGCGTCGAAAAACTACGAGAGATGTAAAATAATTCGTTTTGAAGGAATTTGAAAAAAGACGAATTAGTTTACGTCTCTCGTAGAAATTACATGAAAAATTATACTGCACAAGAATATATATATATATATACAACATACTTCTTTCAGTTTCCGTCGACCAAAACCACTCATAAGGCTTTGGTTAACTCGCACCTATAACAGCAGACACTTGGTCAATGTATCACACAGTGGGACTGAACCCAGAACAATGTGGTTGTGAAGGAAATTTCTTACCACACAGCCACACCTTAAATAAATAAATATTTGTGCGAATTTCCTGTTTGGTTTTTTAATCAAAAAAGAAATCGAAACACAGTCTTCGAAAGCTGATACCAATGACTTATTGCCCTTATCCGAATATTTATCAGCAAAATCTCGGATAGTTCCTCTGTTAACATGATATCTGATCATCAACTTGAGGGTAACGTCTGCCCTTAGGCTGGTGAAAGAGTACTTACAGAACTTCTAACCCCCAACACAGCAATAACACAAACGCTTCGCCGCGGGCCTTTGAATTGGGTTTAAGTGGCAAACGTCTCAGTTAAGACTAACTATGTCAGAACGAGGGCGTCGTTGTGCTAGATACACAAACACTACTTGTATAAAGGACATAAAATGAAGTAAAGAGCAAACATTTCGGCAATCAAAGAATTTCTGAGGAATTGGAAATGTCAAAGATACATATCATGATACAAAAAGAAAGAATCAAATCCTTGTTCTTTATTCTGTGATAGAGGAATGCATGGATTTGAGTTGTAGGGTAGTTCTTTTGTAGTTAATTTCATAAAGAAGTAACTTAATGCTTTGTCGTCTGAATGTTTCTCTCTCTGTCTCCACCTACTCTCTGTCTCTCTGTACGTTTATGTGTATGTATGTGTGTATGTGCGTGTATTTATTATCTCCCCTTCTTTCTACCTCTCCTGTCAAACCATTTTTTATCCCAACCAACCGCCATGCTTGATCGCTAAATCCACAAGATTTTAATTCTCTCTCTGTTATTTCCGCTTATTCCTTTCAGTTGAAGAGCATAAGCTCGAAACGTAAAAGACTTTCTCACGTTCCCGAGCGTCAAACTAATACTCCTGCTTGTTGATCATACAACTGTATTCGTCTTTAGTTTTTCTATGAATTTCAACTATATATATA
>NC_069000.1:12072570-12074075 GCF_001194135.2 Octopus bimaculoides
TGTGTGTGTGTGTGTGTGTGTGTGTGTGTGTGTGTGTGTGTGTGTGTGTGTGTATCAAAAATAAGGTGCCGATAAATTCAACGACCATTAAAATACTGGCCTTGGTTTAGTCACACGCAGGATATCATAATTGTGAATGGTGTATTAAGGGACTAATATCTTAAAGATAATGTCTCTAGTTCTCTCTTCATGTCTTAGGAGATTTTCAGTCTTGTCTCCTTTCGATGTTAATTAATTTACAGTATTTTGTGGTTATTATAATAATCTCTCTGAATAAAGTAATTTAATATATGAGAACATTTAATGTTTCACGAAAGATAAACTATAGCAGTAGATATCTGTGAATTAATGGATATTCATAGATAGTGTATCAGATATATATAATCTAACGATCAGTAGAAATGTATCCCACTTTAAGACAAAAGAAAGATTGTGCAGATCTTTAGAAAAATTTTAACATGAAATATATAAAAGATAATTAATCGTATGAGCAAAAATAAGTAAATATGTTTGTGTATGCGTCTATATACACATATGCAGATCTACATACACACACACATGCACATGCACATACACACACATATAAAATTAAAAATACACAGAATAAATGCGCAAACAAACAGATAACTGACACAGATCACCAAATTCTCATCAGTTATCGGATAGAGGATCATACGAAATTTCGCGTCTTCTGCACACACACACACACACACACATGCGACGGACTTCTTTCAGTTTCCGTCTACCAAATGAACTCACAAGGCTCTGGTCAAATCAACTCACAAGGCTCGAAGCTACAGTAGAAGACACATGCCCAAGGTGTCAAGCAGTGAGACAGAACTCGGAACCTTGTGGTTGAGAAGCAAACTTCTTACCGCACATCCACTCCGATTTAACATTCTTGTGTATATGGACTGTACATAATTATGCGATAGTATCAAAATACATTTATAAAAGTTAAAAAAAAATAAAACAAATAGTAATATTCGTAGAACAAATATAATATTTAACTGATACGTGAATATTAAGGTCCATTGATGTATGACGGGCTGAATGCTAATAAAACCACTCGCGATGGAAATAAGGGATGGTATATATTCTATGGCTACGTATGGTATCTCAAGTGCTCAAGGTCGAACACACATTATGTTGGACATATCTAAAATCTAAAATCAAAGAAAAACTATAGTGAAATATAAACATAAAAGGACTATTGTGTTAAGTTACGAGTCAAGATATTATATCTAAAATAAGAAAATAAACAAACCGATAGTGCTAAGTAAGCAAAGAAATCTGCACAAAACTATTCCTCTATCTCTATCGCTGTGTATGTATATAGGTGTATATATGTATATATATCTATGTGTGTATGTATGTATGTATGTAAGTATGTATGCATGTGTATATATGTATGTGTATAGATCCGCATATATGTCCTCATAAACACACACACACACATACACACACACATATGTATACATACGTACATACACACATTCATATAT
>NC_069000.1:12075539-12075938 GCF_001194135.2 Octopus bimaculoides
ATGTATGTATGTAAGTATGTATGCATGTGTATATATGTATGTGTATAGATCCGCATATATGTCCTCATAAACACACACACACACATACACACACACATATGTATACATACGTACATACACACATTCATATATATATATAAATTCATAGGCGTGGCTGTGTGGTGAGTAGTTTATTTCCCAACTACATGGTTCCGGGTTCAGTCCCACTATGTGTCATCCTGCGCATGTTTATTATATCCTATAACCTCGGATCGACCAAAATCTTCTGACCAGATTCGGTAGATAGAAACTAAAAGAACCATGTTGTGTGTGTGTGTGTATGTATACTTATATGTATGTATGTATATATATATATATATATATATATATATATATATATATATATATATATATATATAT
>NC_069000.1:12077074-12078245 GCF_001194135.2 Octopus bimaculoides
ACATACAAGGACAGAAAAAGCGATTAAGAAAGGTAAAGTCGACCTCGGCGGAATTTGAACTCAGAATGTAACGGCAGACGAAATACCGAAAATATTTTGTAAGAACAATAAAGGGCAAAGTTACAAGAAATCAAGACAATGAAGGAAGAATTTCTGAGGCTTGAAGTTACTCATTGCCTGCCACCAAGCCTAATATGTATATTCATCCCATTTCTCATATATTAACTCTCTCTGTATTTTTCGTTTACTCTCTCTTTTTCTCTCTCTCTCTCGTTCTCTCTTTCCCCATCACATTATCCCATGTAAAACGTGACTAACCAATAAGCCAACTAACCGACCAACCAATCATCATTTACATCGGTTTTCATTATGTAAAGATTCTGTTGGCAATTTCTGCATTCTTAACCGGATATTCACCTCGCCCTGTAATGAACATTGGCTTAAGGTGAAGGTTTCAGAAGATTTGACGCATTTACATGCATGTATGTATACATGCATAGACACATGTATATGGATGTATATATATATATATATATGCACACACACAGACACAGACACACACGTAGATATGAGTTTTGTGTTTTGGAAATAAGAGAAAGAAAACTCAATACAAGTTATGGTATTTCTTCGAAGTTGTTGATTCAAGCCGTCGCCACACACACACACACACACAAATATATGTGTATATATGCGCGTTTATGTATGTGTGTGTGTGTGTATATATATGTATATATTCGTGTATATATATATGTATTCGAGAGGCCTTTGAAAGGTTCCTGGCTTTAAGGCTGTCTCGAAAGGCCTGGCTGGACGCTCAATCTTCCAAGTTCTTTTATAGTGCTTAGAAAACCTGAAGGACCGATGCAGTAAGTGTGAGTATCTTGAATGAAATCATAATTAACTGATCCTCCTGTATTTTCTTTTACCAAAAACCAGGAACTTTACAGATAGATAGATAGATAGATAGATAGATAGATAGATAGATAGATAGATAGATAGATAGATAGATAGATAAATAGGTATATAGACAGAGAGAGAGATAGAGATAGATAGACAGAGAGAGATAAACAGAGACAAAGGCACATCGAGTAATATTCATATTTATGCATATATACATATAGGTTATATAATATATTATACACATTATATGTACATTTATATAGAAATATAT